>NW_012267288.1:8007218-8035431 GCF_000151885.1 Dipodomys ordii | reverse complement strand
TGCAGACGCTCTGCAACTTTATGCAGTCCCATTTGTCCAACGTTTCTTTGATTTGTTGTGTTTCCGGGTCTCTATTCAGAAAATTTTGGCCGGAGCCAAGGAGACCTAGGGTTTCTCCTATTCCATCCTGTAATGTTTTCAGAGTGTCTGCTTTGACTTCGAGTCTTTGGTCCATTTGGAGTTGATTCTGGTGCAGGTGCACTTGAACTTTTTTGTTCAAAGCTAGTGCTCTACCATTTGAGCCACAGTTCCACTTTTGGCCTTTGTGTAGTTAATTGGAGTGAAGAGTCTCATGACCATTTTTACCCAGGGTGGCTTAGAAACTTGATGCTCAGATCTAAGCCATCAGAGTAGCTAGTATTACAGGCCTGAGTTACTGGCACCCAGCACAGAATGTGTCTTTTTAACCAGTTCTCAGGTAATAGCCAGTAAACAGCATTTGGAGTAGGTTTTTTGAATGAGTGTTAATTATTAGCAAAGAAAAAGAAATAAAATGTACAAGATACAGATAACTATTGATATTATTTGACTCATTTAAACTCCATTTTCACCTCACACAAACTTTAAAAAATCTTAAAATTTTTCATAAATGAATGAAACCTTAATGTGTTAGAAATAAAGCTTATTTTAGTATCTTAAGTTTTTTTCGGATTAGTAACCATGCCAAGTGCAGAAATAATTTAACTCTATTTATGAAACAGAAAAATTAAAATCTATTTTACACCAGATGCTGAGCCAATCTCTGTTACTATGGTAAAGCTTTCTTCAAACCATTAAAAATATTCCTTTTGGGTGGTAACTCTAAATCTTTCATAGAAAATAGGGTTTGTGTGTGTGTGTGTGTGTGTGTGTGTGTGTTTATTTATATTTTTTAATTCTTAGTTTCTATAATAGGTATTGCTTTAGGACAGATAAAAAATAAAACTATGCAAAATGAAAATATAATGAACAGATAAAAACCAAAAGTACCCTGTGATGTTTTAAATTCACCTGAAAATAATTTAAAACAGTAGGAATTGCTGTATAGAGAGTAGGTTAGATTAAGCGTCACTTTTAGGAGCTTACCTAGCAGCAAATATTCTATTTTTTGGTTTGTAACATTTCTCCAGGATGCTGGTCTGAGGTGATGGGTAAAAACACCTCAGCTCTCTGGGCTTTGCTTGACATTCAAAGCTTTTGCTGATTAGCATAGTGAAGTAGCACAGTGAAGATTAGATTGTTTATTACATCATGGTTCTCACTGGTATGATTAAAGGTCTTGTTCATTATAGGTAGACTAACTAAAATGTAAGCATCTATCTGGTTGGCAACTGGCATTTTTAGGATGTTATCCCTTAAGAGTCTTTTAACAAGGTCTTGGTTCCTGGAGAGTACTTTCTGTCTGATTCTCTCTCCAAGAGTCATAGAATCCTGCCTTGGGAAGATTGCTATGTCTATGTCAAGGTAATGGGATCCATAAGCTTTAGTGATCAGCTATAGAAGCTATTTAGGGGCAGATCGTTAATGAATGCTTTGCAAATATATGTGATGTGCCTTGCTTTCATTGCATTCTTGGCATTAAACTGTAGAATAATATTTAATTCCTCCCCCCAAATATTTTCTTCTGGGGGGCTCTTGTTATAAACAAAAAGAGCATAGGTGTTGTGCATAAGCCAAAATATTTTCGGTCAATTTGTAATATTTGGTGTAGCTGTTTAGTTTATAGCAGATATAACCCTTGAGGGTTCTCATCTCTGACTTGAGTTAAAATGGAATATTTTAATATAAAAATTAGGCAAAACGAGCACATGTTGTAAGCATCTACGGTTCACATTTCCCCCCATAAAGTGTCCTAATCTAGTGATTGAATAAGTACAACTTCTGCCTTTTGAGGGATATGGCCTTAAATTCTTTGCTAAAGTAAACCAAACAAGTAAGCAACAAGCAGACACCAATGCAGTGAAATCATCTTTCTTGACCCAAATGGATGAAAGATGTGCATTCAGTTTTAAATCATTAAAAATCAGTTGACAGCTTAAAGACATGATTTTTATTTTCTCCAAGTGACCTGAGTGACATGCACGAATCAGCTGTCATGGATATCGAGATGTCAGTTCTCACCTTCAGTGTGTGGCCTGATGCTGTGAGAAGTGGTACCAGGAAAAGGTTTGCTCTTATCTGTAGAGAATTTCTTACCCTAATTATCTTCTGCCTCAGAAAGTGATATAAACATAGCAAACTCTAGGCTTGATGCCAAACTTAGCAACCTTTAAGATACTTGGGAGTAAAGTAAATTTCAATCACACCCAGGGGTGGGTGTTGGAGATGGGCACTTAAAGACTATGAATTTGCTTGGTTTCAGTTGGGGCATTGAGAGTACTCACCTTTATTTTGGAGGAATGGCATTTTGTGAGCTTTCCATTGGGTTCAGAGTGATACTTCTGACAGAAGTAAGGTTGTTTTAAAGAGTCGTTCTTCATACATTTTTCTATTATGGATAAGTTTTATAGAAGGATTATGGAATAGACCAAGTTATTAAGAAATTCTCACCAACAACACCATTAGTTTTGATGGGAGCAATCTTCTCTCATTCAGAGCACCATAAACCAAATTCTTCTTAGAGGAAGAAGGAGGGCTTAGTCCAAAGTTTTTATTCTCCTTGGCTAAAACAAAAAAGGAGAAATGCTAGTTTTGCTCTTTTGATTGACAATGTCCACTTTCTTATCTATTTGATGTTTCAAAGCAGCAGAGATATCATTAATACCTCTACAAAGGGGATTTTATTTATTTATTTATTTATTGTTGGTCATAAGGCTTGAACTCTGGGCTTGAGCACTGTACCTCAGCTATTCAGCTCAAGGCTAGCATTCTACCACTTGAGCTACAGCTTCCGGTTTTCTGATGGTTTATTGGAGATAAGAGTTTCACAGCCTTTCCTGCCCAGGCAGGCTTTGAACCGTGATCCTCAGATCTCAGCCTCCTAAGTAGCTAGGATTCCAGGCGTGAGCCACCAGTGCCCAGCTAAAAGGGAATTTTAAAATATTATTTTAGTAGCTGTTACAGTCTAAAGTCTATATACCTTGTTCATAAAGGTGAGAATCACATTGAGAAAAGCCCCGATAGTTTGAGAATATGTTTATTCTAAGCTGGAGTTAGCTTCAGTTTTCCCTAAGCTCATTGAACTTTGTTGTCTACAATTTGATTGTGACATTTGTATCTGACTTTTTTCTGACCTCTATTATTATTATATTATATTATTATATTATATATAATATATTATAATATTATATATATATTATATTATATTATTATTATATATATATATATTTATTTATTGTGAAAATACCGTATAGAGGGGTTACAATTACATGGGCAAGATAATGAGTACATTTCTTATCAAGCATTGTTGCCTCCTCCTTTGTTTCCCCTTCCCATCCCTTCCCATCCCTTTCCATCCCCCTGCCCTCTGCCAAAGTTGTAAAGTTTGTTTTTTCTTGTAAAGTTCATTTTTTCGACATAATGACTTGTACTTCTCATTGTTGTAATGGGTCCATCTGTATCCCTATTTAAATGATTTATTATAATTATTTTTATCTGTTTTTCAAAATTCTCTAAGTAGATATGGATGCAGATAGACACAGACGTGAAACAGATTCAGCTGATATAACAGACATCATAGTATCTATATAGAGGGGAACACATGCAGATAATTTGCTATAAAGGCATCAGAAGAATCAAAGAGTAAAAAAGAACATGTGTTAACAAAATAGCATGTATTCTCTGCCCACCAACCCTATGCTCTGTCCTCACTGCCATTAGAGTAGCCAGCCTTAATGAAGCCTGATCCACGTCATATTCTTCTCCCTCCTCTCTTTTATTTCCCCTTCCAGTGACCCCGACTGGGAGCAAGTAAGAGTAAAAGCATCTGGCAAAGGAAACAAGACAAAACCTCAACACTGAAGATCAAATAGAGAAGGGTAGAGGCGAGGCTAAGAGATTTAAGGACTTATTCCTCTTTGTTGATGAAGATTGTGGAAATAGACTTCCCAACCATTATTATTCTCTGCCTTCTGACAACTGTCCATCTGAACTCACTTTGTGAGAGGTACCTGTATTACCCATAATATATTTGCTACCATTTATAGTATATTCAGGAAATGCCTGAGTGTGAGTGATAACATACATTGGTGTGTTATATTTTATTCTACCAACTTATATGACAAAATATTATATATAAGTTTATCAGTTAACTTGTAAGAGCCTCTACTAAATGCCTTAAAATTTTGCATTTAAGAAAATAACTTTCCCTTTGGAGCTTGCCACAAAAAGTGTTTGTTGGCCCTCTCCTGGCAGCTTGTGGTATAAGGCTAGTGGTGCCATGATTGTTCCTACAAAGGGCTTGCTGTGTTCAGGCAAGGAGAGGCTTCTACGTGATAACTCCTACATTTCCTACTTAAAAGGAGTCTTTCAACTGGTGTGAAACAATCAACAGGTCATAGATATCATTTGGTAATACCCTTTCAGGAGTCAGGCTGCCAAGAGAAGACAGACCCTAAGAGACAACATTTTCTAATTTGAGTACCTTACTCTAAAAATCTAATGTCTTATAAACAAGTTATCTGAACTTAATGAAATGTGCTCATCCTAAGCACTGAAATGTTAAAAGAATCAAAACAGCACTGACATCTAGTAACTGTATTCCATTTATTATGGATTTTAACTTTTTAAATATTTCTAATAGCACATCACTTTAGGCACAGCTGAGAACAAATGCCGGTAATGTCCATTTTAGGCCAGGAAATACAGAAGGCTCTTTCAATGAAGTAGGTATTTTTATTTGTTTGCTTGTTTCATTTTGTTAGTTACGGATTGAACCCAGTACCTGCTAAGAAAACACTGTACTACTGAACTACGAATCCAGCCAATAGCATGTATTTTTTAAATATGGTATTTATTCTCATTGAAAACTTCCAAGTCAGGTGTTACTCTATTTATAGACGAGTTCTCTTTGTATTAGTATTTTCTCTCTGGAACTGTGAACTACCTGGAGAGCTATGTGAGATCTATGTGACCATCCATCTATATGAAGATCTATCAACTTTGTGAGGTGACTTGTTTGCTGATGTCATTTATAGTTTTGTGATTCTCAAGAAAGTTTAGCATTTTGAAGGTAGAAGGTCTCACTGTAAAATTTCAAAAGAATTTCATTTGATAATAAGCTATACACAGCAAGGCTATGGTGGCTTTGTCCTTCTTTTGTTCTTTTGCCCCTCCCATGGGTTCTCTGCTGCTCTTTCCAGAAAAACAAACAAACAAACAAAAAACTGTTCCTCTCAACTCTGGAGAGGAAATCACATCCATTAGTTATAAATTAGATGCAGAATACCAGCCATGTTGGTATTTATTTTTGTTTTGCATTGAAGCTCTCTGTTACATGCTCAAAATAAAGTTTCTTCAAATATGCATGAAAATAAATCTACACAGTTCTAGGTCACTAAACAGCTCTAGTAATTGTATCTTTCATTCTTACAAGGACCACAAGGTGTTTACAAAGGTGGGGTTTGTTGTGAAATTGAAAAGTGTGGCTGTGTTTGTACAGCTGCTGACAACATTATCAGCTCTGCTCTGAGAATGAAATTTAAGCAGGAAAGTAAAAAGTAGAGTCTTCTCTTAGTTTAAGCAAAAATCAATTCAGTCCTATGTTTTTGGCCCCTAAATGAGGTGTTTCATATGAAAATTAGATTTTGTCTTATTCATTTAGAAGAGAGCTTCTTCTCTTCTTGGAAGATATTAGAAGTAAAACGGTTGACACTCTATTGCATGATTTTTAAGCTAGCTACATAGGGGTATGCACACATACATATACTCCCATATATAAATGTTAACACAGGCTCTTTGCTGTATTTATTCCCTGACAGTGGCTATTACAAATTGTAAATGAGATTTTAAACAAAGCCTGTTGATTCATTCCCAGATCTCTCAGCAGAGCTCAAATTAGCTGTTTTCTTGTTTCATTTCCTTTATTATTGATACTGTCACTGAGGCAGGGGTTGCTCATCTGGCAAAAGGGCAAGAAAGGGAGGGAAACCGTGGGAAAGAAGGAGGAATAGAGAAAGGAAGAGCAGGGAGAGAGCCATGAGGGTCTCAGTGGTGGGGCAGTGGAAATAAAGGGAAGTGGAAGATTAGCAAAAAGATCAGTAAGAGGAAGAATGGGAGGAAGATGCTGGGACCACCGAAGTATTTCCCCATGTACTACTGAAACAGCCCATGAAGATAAATAAGGAGAAAGAACAAAAACAGCACAGAAAAAAGAAAAAGGGACTGAAATTAACATCTACAAATGTTCAAGCAGCCAAACGCAGGAACAAACAAGCTTTCTGTAATGATGCAAGGGATGAAGATGTTTTAAATCTGTTGGTAATGGAGTAGTACATTTGATTAACAGTTGACATTTGAGGAGCTGAAATTTAGTGTTGAGTTGGCCCAAAACATGATTTAAATATCACCATTAGACTCTGATAGAAATATTTCCAAACAATAAAGTGAAACACTGGAAAAAGTCTAAATGTTATCCATAGTGCTGTCATAGACAAGGGAATCCATCTTTTAGTATGGCCATTGTGATTTAAAACATTAATCCTAAGTAAATTCAAATCTCACACTTATCTGGCATATTGAGTGATGCATGTACAACCACCACCACCACAAAACTTCAGGCAAGCTTTTGATGACTAACATGGAGAAACTATATTGAAACAAATTTTGGTAAATATATAACATAGCTTTTCTTTCCTAGTTTTTGCCTTTAATTTTGTGGGGAGTGCATATAATTTGTGTCTCAAGCATTTGTGAATAAAAATAGCTTTATATATCCTTTTTAACACTGTGATCATGACTCCTTGAATGTTCCAATGTTGCTCTTCACCTGTGCTCTTGTCTTCAGAATAAAATTCAGAGGAAAATCTTGAATGCTCTCTTAAAAGGAGGGAATCTGACTTGTGTTAAACCTCATTTTAATTTTGACAACCTAATTGAACTCTATGAAAGTGAGAACAAAATGAGCAGCGTGTGTGCTTTTATTAGATTGGGACTTTTACAGAACAATTTTCATGTCTAAACCTTTTCACGTCTGAACTTTTGTTCACCTATAAACCTTCGAAGATTCAGTTGGTCAGTGAATCCTGCCACTAAAACTTTAGAGGATGCACAGTCTGGAAAGAATTCAGCTGTTTTAATACTTTGTCCAGCTATTCTTGTTGATCATATGTGTCTATAGTTCCTCTTTTAACTCCTTTTTAAAATAAAGCACAGTATAATAGTACTACCTATGTTTATAGTTGAACATGTCAGATTTGTAAACTCTGAGAGGTTTAATTTTTTTTTACTTTGACTAAGAAGGAAGGATGATGGTTTCATCAGCACTTTGCTTTGTAAACATTACCTGAAGGACTATGGTTTGAGAATGATGCTAACTGTAGTTTAAAATTATGATGCTAGCACTTCATCAAGTGATTCAGAGTTGAACCGTTAGCCATGTAGACTGAGGTTCTTCATGTTTTCCTTTCATTTTGATGGTATTTAGCTTCCAGGGCTGAGGGTCCCATGATAACTCCTTGGAGACTGTTTTGCAGTGGATTTCCAATAGAATGATCTCTGATGGTGGAACTGGGTACTCAAGGCCAGTCGATTATCTCTCTGTCTATTATCTCTCAGTCTGAATATGGTTCCATGCAGTGATTTTTGTTTGTAATCAAATTTAAATGACTAGTGTCACCAAAATACAACAGGAAATCTTTATTTGCTTCTAGAGTTAAAAATAAGTCTCAGTGGCCCTAAAACAGTAGAGTATAAGTTGTTGGTACTATTCCAAAAGGAAGAGGATGAGGGCTCCTTTCATTATTTCTCTCCTCCAACTTCACCATTCCTTTCTCTGCACTAGAACTCCAAATAAAATCCTTCCATATACAAAACTACACAGAAAAATATCACTGACTTTGCACTATGCACAGCCCTTTCCTCTCAGTAAGATTTTATTTGACTCTACCCTTCTATCTGCTTTCAGGAAGGCCACAGACAGGAAGTTTCCTGAAATCCAAAGATAGCTATATTGTAGCATCAGCTTTGATTTCGAGCAAAATCCTGCTTGCATTCGGGTACCCAGTGGAAGTAAAAGATACCCCAATAGCAAAAGTAATCATACGGACCTCACAGTTCCATTGGGAGATTACTAGAATTTTGTTAGTTTAACAAAATAGCAGCCTCCCAATCCCCACCCCCACCCCTGTACCTATGAGGAAACAGGCTGAGATCTTAACTTTTCCAGAAGAGTCCCGAGCATATAAATAGCAGAGCTCAGCTTTGAATTCTGACCATTCAATTTTTATCCAGAGTCCCAAAGTTTGTTACTTGTAGTGATAATGCTGGTAATGCTCACCTGGACACATCTTATGTGAAAACAGGTGAACTGCAAGAAGCATAATAAATATGATTTATTAATCAAGGATTAGAACCCCAACACACACTTGAAGATCTTTCTGAAAGAGTAGATGCAGTTAAAAAAGAAAATCTGAAATTATAATCAGAACATCAAATTCTTGGATGATATATAAAATCCTTTATATCTGCTTCTAATGTTTTCCAAACAACGGACACCAATAGCAAAAAGAAAATAACAGATTTATTTCCCCTAGTTTTATGGAATTGCTCCCCTCTCTCTTCTTTATATCTTCCTTCAAAATCCAGATAGGTTTCAAAAGTGACTGTACCATTGTTTGTAACTTCTTTGGATATTTATAAAGATAATGGGAGATAGGCAAAATTAACTGCATAACAGAAGACTTCTATGAATTTGTGTATGATTTTAGTCTATGAAACATTCAAATGTGTTGTAGAGACTTTATAATTAGAATTACATAAAGTTTTGAAAGTTGAAAATGAATGCTTTATTGAGTGTGCTTTGAGATTTCATAGTATATTCAAGGCTTACTGAGTGAGATATTCAAGAAAATAACCATGTTGCAAAAAGTGGCCCAAATCATGAATGGAATGCCAAGTTTTGTGTACCCATCTCTACCATCTTTTAACTCTTCTCCATTTTCATCTTCTTTCATCTCTGCCTTCCCCTAAGGAAAAATAATGGTTTCTCATTTGTAAATGTAATCTTAATAGTCATCCTTGAAATAACCTGAATCTGATTATTCTTTAACAATTCTTGATATTTCACCAAATAAGGTACTTGCTTACCTATGGTATGTCATTTGTAATATTTTCTAATAAGATAACATTGCTCTTTTCTCTTGAATCCACTGAAAACATATTGGTGTTATAAAAAATGAAGGGTTGGGGATGAGGGGGGGGTGTAGTTGAGGATTGGGAGGGAAGGGATGGTAGGGGAAAAAATAGGAGGAGGCAACAATGCTGGATAAGAAATGTATTCATTACCTTGCTCATGTAACTGTAACCCCTCTGTACAGTATTTTTACAATAAAAAAAACTTATTTTAAAAAATGAAGGTTTTTTACCCCTCTGAAATTGAAAAGATTTGTTCAAAACTTCCTTTTGAACAAAATAACCCACTTGGTATCTGAAAATAGAGAAATTCTGGTCATATGTCTGTTACAAATAGAAAATCTTGAGAAATAAATAGAAATAGGGTGGAAAGTTCTCCAAAAGTTTCACTCTAGATTTGTCTTCCACAGAGGAGATTTTTCGGGTAATGGAAATTAAAATGGATTAAGTTTGACTGAGCTTATATAAGCTACATATTGGAGAGATCAATTATAGACTTTGGTCTCAAGATTTATTTGTTGTGCTCAGCCAATTAAATTTTACAAAATTACTTGAGTGTGATTACTATTAGAATCATGAAGCAATGAGATTATATATATATATATATACATATATATATATATATATATATATATACTCATAATCTTACTTGGTATTTAATCTCACCTGTTTCCTCCAAATTTTTGGTAAATTCAACTACTTGGTTTGCAGATTTTTGGTGATTCTTTAGTACATTTTTTTGAAATTTTAGTTTGTCCAATTGGCAAAGGAATCAATAACAGGAGCAATATTAAAAATGTTATACTAGGAAAACAAATCCATTAATACAGCTTATGGTTCTTAGATTAAGCTACTTTTTTTTGTTTTTGTTTTTGGTCCAGTCATGGGGCCTGAACTCTGGGCCTGGGCGCTGTCCCTCAGCTCTTCAGCTCAAGGCTAGTGCCCTACCATTTGAGCCACAGCGCCACTTCCGGCTTTTTTCTTTTTGCTTATGTGGTGCTGAGGAATCAAACCCAGGGCCTCAGGCATGCAAGGCAAGCGCTCTACCACTGAGCCAACTTCACAGACCCGATTAAGCTACTTTTAATCATGGGCTAATTTTATGTATCAGTATAAGATTTGATGTCCTAATCACACTACAAACATTTAATATTCTTTTATGACCTAATTTTAAATAGTTAACCCCAAATGAAAACAGATTCTTAGTCAAATACATCTCTTGAAGAGTTAAATGTTCATTCTGGGATAATGCTGTCTTCTGTCATATGACCCATTCCCGAAGGAAGAGGTTTTTGCACTCTGATTTAACTAATTATTGTTGCTGCATAAGTAAATGACCTTGTTTCTAATGAATTATATATTGCTTCAGTATTTTATTTATTTACTTACTCATTCCCTGAATGAACTAGGTCGTTGAATTTGTCATTTAGCCTCAGAGTCTAGCACAATTACTTGAAGATAATAAATGTCCAATCAATGTTTGTTGACAGATGAATTAAATGAGTTAATGAATGATGAACCCAGTGTTTGAGCAGGTTATTGAAAAGATATAGATACTTGTTTTATTGCATGCTAATAAGATGCTTTTTTCCTGACAGGAAAGGGAAAACAGCCTAGTACTTCTCTCAGGAAATCAGTGATGGGAAGGCAGCAGAAAATAAGAGTGGGGAATTTTTAATATATTTTTTCCTCTTTGTAAACAGTAAAATCCCCTTCTGTGTCTCCAACTTTATACTAACAATTAGGCATGAGGAAACAAAGAAAGAAATGAGCTGACAATGCAGATGATAAAAATAATTTTTAAATATAGGCTATACATCAATCAGAGGGAGTTCATTAATCAATCATTTTAATATAAAATACTCACAGCAACATTTCAGTATATCATTATTTATGTGTGAATCATAGATTTTTAGTCAGATATGCAAAGTGTATCAATTGTGTGAATCATAGAATTGCACCGTTCCAGACATAGTGACATTTATCATAATGCATTAAACATAGAATAAATTCCTCAGATGGAAGGAAAATTTTGAAAGTAATATATAATTGCAATTTAGCCATGTAAAGAAGCATTAATTGGTATGACAGAGTCACAAGAAGGTCCTTATCTGAAGGAGGTAATTTTTTTCTGAAATGCCAGCCTAACAGTCAACATTCCTTTAAAAAAAACAACAAACTTTTGGCAGCTGCCACTGACATGAGATCACTGAGCTAGCAGACTGCTGTGATTTGAAATTATGGTAGTTATACTCTGACAATATTAAAAGTCTTCACTTTTCCTCTAAGTGTTGAAGTGATGAAAGTCCCGGTTAAGAGCCTCAGATGTAACTGTCACTTTTTGCTCCATAATTTCTAGTCTCAGATTTCTACTCCCTGTAGACTTTCCCTGGGAGAATGTCAGGATCTCAGCATCAGAGCCACTGTGGATGGACAGGCTGAGATATTCTGGCTGGGGGAGGGAAGGCAGCTCTCCAGTGAGCAAAGCCTTTCCACCTCATTTGTCCTGTTAGCCCTCAAAACACAGAGAAGATGACCATTTCTTATTTTGTTGGCTGTGCTGGAGAGAGGACTCTCAGCCTTCATCAATCCCATCTCTAAGATACACACTGAAGTAAAGGTCATTTCTAGAGTAATTCCTGCCCCAAAGCAGAGTGACTATTGTCAATTTCCTTTCATTATAATTCATTTAGAATTATTTCTCCTTTTTCTTGTACTACAATTTATACTCACAAATCACTGCTTTCCTCATGCTTGCTCTGACTGTGAAAAAAATGTATTTAATTACTGAGTCTCAAAACTTCGAAAAGGGTTTTCTTCTATTAATGCTCTTGGATTCCAACTATTATTTTCTGTGTCCAGGGCTTTGAAACCTTTCAATCATGCAATGCCAAATGGACCTCTGACTTCAGAAATTAATATCTCAATTGCATGTAATAATGCAAGGTGAAATCTCAACTGTTCAGAAGGCCTGGAAGCCTGACACAGCAAGATCCTACCACAAAATAAAATTTTACAAAGGACTGAGCATGTAGCTCAGTGCAAGGACAATTTTCTGTGATGTTAGAGGCAGTAGATTAAATTCCCAGAAGTTCAAAAAAATAGTGAATGAAAATTGACCTCCCCTCCAATGATAAGTTCATACCATTCAAAATATTTATGAGAATTAAGAAAATTCAAATCATTTTTTATGAAATAACAGCTATTGCTAGTCATTATTTTATTTAGAGTTTCACATATTGAAATTCAATGTTGATTTAATTTTGTTTGACTTAGGATACGTTCAAGAATTTAAATACAAATAAAAAGAATTTAAACATTATCCCTATTTCTCCTATCAGTTTGCTCTCTAGTTTTGCAGTGCATCTTCTCCAAAGAATTCCCTGTTCATCACTGAGGACACACACACATACACACACACACACACACACACACACACACACACACGCACACACACACCCTTCTCTACATGGTAAACAAGTCAGTGAATAGGCATTGCTGTGCTGCAGTGTGTGTGTGGGGGTGCGTGTGTGTATGTGTGTGTGTGTGAGAGAGAGAGAGAGAGAGAGAGAGAGTATACCATGCATTTGTGAACAGCAGGGGCTTTAGAGATCTGCTTCAATTCTGAAACACTGTCCATATTTTCATGTGGATCCCTGATTTTCTCTAATCAAGTACTCTGTCCTGTCATTGGGCATGGATACACATCCTTCCTGTATTTCTTCACAGAAACATCACAACACTATTTTTTAACTTAGCACTTTTGTTTTCTGATGCTGTTGGATACGATTCATACATATTGTTTGCCTCTTTGTTGAGGAAGAAATTTCATAGTAGTAAATTTTTTTTTTTTGTTGGTCATGGGGCTTGAACTCTTGGCCTGAGCGCTGTCCCTCAGCTCTTCAGCTCAAGATGAGCGCTCTACCACTTGAGCTACAGCGCCACTTCCAGTTTTCTGGTGGTTTATTGGAGATAAGAGTTTCACGGACTTTCTTGCCTGGGCTGGCTTTGAACCACAATCCTCAGATCTCAACCTCCTGAGTAGCTAGGATTACAGGCCTGAGCCACTGGTGCCTGGCTCATACTAGTAAATTTTTATGTGGGAAAAGGACATAGAAATAGAAAATGACCCTTTAAAATATAGTAAGGTTGGATAATGTGATGAAAGTATCAAAGCATCTTATTTTCCTCATTCTAGATTCACTTTTATCTCTCCTTTTTCATATTTTCTATTACTAGCTCGCTAAAATCCTTAGACACAAAGAGTGCTATTGTGAGCTCATTACATGGCTTGATGCTTAGTGATCTTTTGGACCATGTTATCAGGTAGAAAGTATTGAATTCTGGTTGCTAAGAGTCATACTAGAAATAAAATGGAAGTGAGTCAATAAAGATCCCATTTCTAACAACTCTTGTTTTCATCTTAAAAGAGCAATGGCTTGTTTCTTTCTACTCAGTCTCCATCCTGTAATAAGAAGTCATTACACAAAACATTTGCAATTTCAGCACTGTGGCAAATTTTATACTTTATTACCTCTATTAAAGTAAAATAGCACTTAGATTATAACATGAAAGATTACTTTCTAGATAGTTTCAGGAAAATATGATTGTAAATATTTATGCAGATGATAAGCATTAGATATTAATGTATTCTGTGCCATTTAGTTTTGCTTCTGGAGAATTTTTTAAATGTAATAAAGTATGTTAAAAAGGCAAGGATATCTAAAGAGAGAGGCAAACAGTGGCATTGTAAATAGACAACATATTCAAGGAAGCAAAATCATCTGACCATGTAGTGGTTCACTGTGAAGAAATGGCAGATTTTCTCTATGTTGATTACATTTGGAAAATGCTCGATCTTTTATGCAATTGTTACTTCTCAAGCTTATCACAGGAATTATGATGGTTGCTGGAGAAAATTACAGATTCATTAAAAAATGGCCATTTCCTACAAGTAAACTATTTGGGAAATAATGAAATTGATAGAAGCACCTTATAGCACAATTTTGGGGGGAGAAATAGAAAAATGCACCCTACCATGACAGATCCAATCCCATGCAAAATGTAGACAACTCTCATTCAAAACCTTTTTTCAGCCAAATATGATAAAATTTGGCTGAAAAAAGGTTTTGAATGAGAGTTGTATTGATTCCTTATTAGCTGTGAAATTATCATTAAATTCCATCAATGTCTTGTAGTTCAATTGCCTGGTCATCAAAGTCAGGATGAATACGCGAATCTCACTGGGCTTTGTAAAATTGGGTTTAAGTCATATATTTTGGCATGGAATACTTAAATTGAGTGGCTGGGAAAGAACAGCCTAACCCATTAGAACACAAAGGCTACAATATCTATCTTCTATTCTTGAACATTGTAACTTTTGGTTCTCCTTGATACAGTTCTCAGACCATGACCATATGCACCAAGACATATATACATTTCTTTCTTTCTATCTCTCTCTCTCTATCTGTCTGTCTATCATCTATCACCTACAAATATTTTCTTCATTATTATCTGTATCTATCATCTATCTCTCTGCTATCTATTGATCACCTCTATCAGCCAGTGATGTCTGTATATATTGATTGTTTTCTTCTGAAAGAAATAAAATACCCTATTTTATTGAATTAAAATATTTCAGTTAGAATTTAATTGAGAACACATTAAATGAATACACTGCATTTTTGTTGATTTTTTTCTAAAAAATTGATATTTGTTTATTGAAATAGAATTCCTTAAATTATTTTTAACAGAGTTGATGAAGTTAAATTAAGTCATACTGATGAAGTTCTGTATCCCCTATCAACTTGGATTCTCTTTTTTGTTCCCTCCCAAGGAAATAAAAAGCAATCATTTTATTTATAATTAATGGTAGATTTTTTTGGGGGGGTCCGGTCGTGGGGCCTGAACTCTGGGACTGGGCGCTGTCCCTCAGCTCTTTAGCTCAAGGCAAGCACTCTACCACTGAGCCACCTTCCCAGACACGGTGTTAAGAATCTTAAGACAAAGTTTCATGGCTAATGTTACTATCCCTGTTTAAAATAAAAACAATGATAGTGAGGGTTGGGAAGGTAGCTCAGTGGTAGGGCGCTTGCCTTGCATCCATGAGGCCCTGAGTTCGATTCCTCAGTACCACATAAGCAAAAAAAAAGCCAGAAGTGGCGCTGTGGCTCAAGCGGTAGAGCACTAGCCTTGAGCTGAATTGCTGAGGGACAGCCCCCAGGCCCAGAGTTCAGGTCCACGATCGACATAAAAAAAAGAGAAATGATTGTGACATCTCAGTGTTATTTTTTTTTAAAACTTTGATATTCTGATTATTTACTATGTGAGCACAGATATACATGAAAATAGAAACACTGAAATTTCCAGTTGGACACAAGGCTGCATTTTTCCTCATTCATTGTGAAAGAGGCTGAGGTTAAGATTATCTTTAGTTTCTACCATGACAAAGGAGCCAAACTAAATCAAAGTTGAAAGTAATCAGAAATTAGTACTAAGAATTGAATGTTGTATATGTCCTTGTTCCCTTAGCAGGAAAACTTAACACAACACAAGGTATCAGAAGGCAAACTTTCTCGTGTAATGAAACTTTTAGTCAAACAGAGAAATATGTAGATTATTTCTTCTTTGAATATAAAATAGAAGTTATTAAACATACATTGCTTTCATTTAGGGTCTACATACTGACTGATGAAATAAGCCTTCAAACATATAAGAGAAATGGGCTCCATATGATTAATGATTTGCTCAACATCATTCCCTATGATTTTGGAATCATGCTTGATATCTTTGGACCTGTTGCTGGAATATATTTGGATAAATAATGCCGTCCCCAAATAAGGCCAGACATATTGTGCAACTTTCTTCATTTGCTAGGTAGGGATATTCTGTAAATCTAGTATCTCTGCTGTATAATGACAGCTCTTTAAACATTGCTCATTCCCTTGCGATTGATTTGGATTTTCTTGGATATCCTCACAGCTCATTTACATTGAATTGCATCATCCTCTTACATCAAATTCACTGCCAAAAGATGGTGATGATATGGGAAAACAAAAGATTAAGTGAGAAAATTTCCAAGAAACTTGACTTTCCAAGCTTTCTCTTAATATTTCCCAACAATTTCTCTGAGGAAAAAAGATTACCTTGAGCAATTTTGAGGATCAATTTAGCTTTCCATTTCAGTTTCCAAATTCCACTCATAAACTTTAATTTAAATACATGTCAGTGGAATTACAAACATATTTATGCTTCCATTGCAATTGCTGTAACTTGGACTTTAAAAATTTAGTATATTGCCATAAAATCATGCAGACATAAAAATAAGCTTTACAAAAAAACCCCACAGACCTATGCAAACAAAACTAAGTGAATGACACTTAGCTAAAACAGTTGAGAACAACTAGTCTTAATTTGTTTTAGTCTGAGCAGTCATGCCATTATGATATCATTGTCTTTACTTCTGAATACCAACCAGAGACAGCAAATAGTTCATGGGTAAAGTTCCTAAGGCAGGTTAATAGGATCTTTGAAACTGACACTTTCAAAGGATAAAGGCCACATTACCGATTATACCTTTGGATTAGAAACATTTGCCTTCAAACATCAGTTGAGAGTCACTGAAATAACAAGCTAACTCAGTTAAGCATTTGTTTAAAAAAATAACCTAGGATCATGTTGTTTTAGGTTAAGTTCTGTTTTGTGGCCATTCATTTTGAGGTATTGTTGGAAATTGAGAAATCATATTTAACCTCCCAAACTGAATATAAATCCCATGCTCTAACTTGAACTAAGATTTTTCCCCATGTTTTGACCTCAAAACTTCTTACATGATTACTTTTTCCAGTGATGGTTTGGCATAGTTAAAAGGAGAATGAAAGATACAAATTGTAATGGAGTGAAGTACGTTATATGCATTTTTGACTGTATCACAATGACACCTTTTTGTACAACTAATAATTGCAAATAAAAAGCAAAAAATGTAAAACTACAGGTGAAACCTGGATGAGAAATCTTTAACAGTGATGGTAATATTATCCATACCATAAATGCCCTTTAAGGAGTGCATTCAGTCTACATGCACACACATGTGACATGTGACATACATATACATGGGACACCCCATAATTAAGAATGAGGGTACCCGCAGTGGAAATAATATTTACATTGACCTTGACTTCTTTCTTTTGGGGTGTATTTTATTTTTCTCTTGCTCTTCTTTCCCTTTACTCTCTTTGGCCTCTGGTTACCATCAATCTCCACTTAACTTCTATGAGATCAACTCGTTTGTATCACACATATGAGTGAATTCATACTTGTGCTTAGATCATTTCACTCAGTGATCTCTAGTTATATCCATGTTGTCACACATGGCAGGATTTCATTCTTTGAAAGTCTGAATAATAGTTTTCTATTGTGTATGTGTATACAGTGTGATATATGAATGTACATCTTATATGTGGGCTATATTACAGTAATTCAACACATGAATATGATGTATATTAATCAAATCAGGGTAATAGCATTTTCAGCTTTTCAAACATAAATCATTTTTATGTGTTGGGAATTTCATGCTTTCCTAGTTATTTTGAAATACATCATTGATTGTTTTAACATACAGTCGCATATTGTGCTAAAGGAGAATCAGAAGTAACTTTTCCTCTCTGTATTTTGTGCCTCTTGTTGAACTTTCCATCTTGTTACTCTTTTCCTTCCCATTGTTGACAATATTCATTCCATTCTTGAACACTATTGACTTAATTGCTTTCCAAAAAAGAGAGAAAACATAGCTTTCCCATTTTCTTGCGCTTAAATTGTTTCCTTTTCATTTATTCATTTTTCTTGGGTATTGTGAGTAGTGCTGCAGTGAACTTATCTTTTCAACATACTGATTTCCTTTGGTGAATAGAAATTGGGCTGCTGGATCATATGATAGTTCTATTTTTAACTTTCTGTGCAGCCGGTGCACTGTTTTGTACAATGGCTGTACTAATTTACATTCCTAACAACTGTGTATGAGGATTCTCTCTGTAATGGGGTTACACATCTTGACCAACACTTGCTAATGTGAGATACTTTGATAATGTCCACTTTTTTGTTTTCTTCTGGTATTGTTAAACTCAGAGCCTGTATGCTGTCTCTGAGCTTTTGTGCTCAAGGTTAACACTTGAGCCACAACTCTACCTCTTACTTTTTGGGGGTTAATTGAAGTGTCTCACAGACTTTCCCACCTAAGGTTGGTTTGAATTGTGATCCTCAAATTTCAGCCTCCTGCATAGCTAGGATTACAGGTGTGAGTATCTGGCTGGTAGTAACATTTTTATAGAGTGAGGTGATACCTCATTTTGATTGCCTTATTGGTAATGATATTAAGTTTTAAATACATTTCTTGACCATCTGTATGTCTTCTTTTGGCCATGAATTTTTGAGTCTTACTCATTCCAATATACTTCATCATTTCACCTGTATTTTTTTTAGTAGTTTAATAGTTTCAGGTATTACATCTAAGTCTTTAATATAATTTGAACTGATTTGTATAACTGGGGAGAAGGGGTCTAGTTTCATTTTTCTGCATGTTGACATCCTTTTCTCATAATTATTTACTGAAAAGCTTATCCTTTCTCCAATGTGTGTTCTTAATATTTTGGTGTAAAATCAGTTGGGTTTTAAGGTACAGACTTATTTCTAGACTGTGTTCCGTTAGTCTTTGTGTCTTGTTTTAAGGTCAATACCATATTGATTTGTTTACTAAAGCTTTGTACTAAGTTTTTGTTTATTGTTTTGGTATTTTTGTTTTCTTATAGTGCTGAGAATCAAATCCAGGGCCTTGTGCATGTCAGAAAAATGCTCTAACTGAGCTACCTTCCTGTACTATGTTTGGAATTTAGGTAATATAATAGCTCTGCATTACACGTTTGGCACAACATTGCTTTAAACTTTTAATGTAGTCCCATATATTTCTTAAGATTGCTTTTACTAGTTCCTTGGGGGAATAGCTGTGGTAGTTTCAAAAGGAGCTCCCTAAATCTATAGATCACTTTTGGTTGTACAGACATTTTAATAATATTGATATACTTCCCTGAGAACATGAGATATACTTCCCTGTTTTTGTATTCACTCAAACTTCTTTCATTTGTGGTTCTGAATTTTCATTTTATACTTCTTTCATCTATTTGATTAAAGTTAAATTTATTCCTAGACTTTTTTTTTTTTAAAAATAGCTACTACAAATAAATTGCTTTCTTTATTTCAGAGAATTTATGATTGCCATATAGAAATACTACTTACTTTTGGGTGCTGATTTTGTAATTCTTCTCCTAACCTAACCTCTTGTCAAGTTAATGGCTCAGGAAAATCTTTTCGGAGAAGGTAGGCTAACTAGGAGTAGTAGTCACCTCATACAGCAGTGGCAAGATTAAGTGAAGTAATTTGGATAAAGTACTTCACACCCTGATTGATATATTGCGATGCACATCAAGTGCTGCATTTATCAGACATTTTCTTCTGCATTTATCAGATATTTTTTCGACATTGCAAAGTAAAACATTTTATACCTGGTTAACTGTCAGACAAAAAAAAATGTTCAATTTTTGTTCTCTTGTAATTTTCCTCATTTTAGATTAGACTTTGATTTTCAATACAGCTGTATAAAAATGATGAACTTCTTTATTTCTCTCTCTGTGTCTTTCTCTCTTGTTCTCTCTCTCTCCTTTGTTTACTAATCCATTTGGTCAATGATATATGGTACCAATTATGATAGAACTTGAAAAACAATCCTGAAAATGAAATGGTGTGATGGATATCAAAACTGGTAATGGTGATGATCCCTTCTGGCATACGGATAATATTCTTCCTGTAGAGGGATGGGATAGTTCTTTTATGCTTTTGGTTAGCAGTTCTTGATGAGTGTTAGGTAACTAATTATTATATGAAACTGCCCAAAGTGCTAGGAGAAAGAGAGAGACAGAGAGAGAGACAGACAGAGAGAGAGAGACAGAGAGAGACAGACAGAGAGAGAGAGACAGACAGAGAGAGAGAGACAGACAGAGACAGAGACAGAGACAGACAGACAGACAGACAGAGGCAGAGACAGAGAGGCAGCGAGAGACACAGGAATATCTGAGGAAGAAACAAAAAATGTTGTCTTGGCCTGAGTGCTGGAGCCTCACCTGTGGTTAGGAGTTATTTCATGTGGAAGAGGTTTATTTATTCCCTCCGAGTGAATTTAGGTAAGTCTAATGGAGACATGGAAATGTTTCTAGTCAACACTTCCATCCTCTTCCAGTTCCCATTTCTCACTCAGCAGCTCATTTGTGCTAATTGTTATTCAGTATCCTTTCAAAATGACATATATATTCAAAATAGCAAATTACTTTTCTTATTTTAAAGTAATATATAGTATATTATGTTCATTCTTTTTTATGTATTTTTTATTGTAAAGATAGTGTACAGAGGGGTTACAGTTACACGAGTGAGGTAATGAGTACTTTTCCTATCAAGCCCTCCTCCTTTATTTTCCCCTTCCATCCCTTCTCTCCCCACCTCCTCAACTCCCCCCATCCACTCGTAAAGTTCGTTTTCAACATAATATCTCGTACCTCTCATTGTTACAATGGGTCAACCTGTATCCTTATTTCAGCATTTTGTTATTTCCCTTCCCCTCCCCAAATTAGAAAACAGGAGTTATATTGTGGGGGAAGAACATGCAAGAACAACAACAAAAAAAGTCACATAGTACATTTTAAATATGTTAAAAACAATAGCAAGCAAGAAAAAAACCACTTGGCTCCCTATCTTGGGATTTATTTCACTTGAAACCATCTTATATGGTCATATGTACATAGCTTTTGACTTTTTTTGCTTGTCCTAGACTTATACTAGTTATTGCAAATAAAGGAAACCATGGGACCTATGTTTCTTTGGGCCTGGTGTACTTCATTTAATATAATTTTTTCCAAGTCTTTCCATTTCCTAACAAATGGGGCAATGTCATTCTTTCTGATGTTCATTCTTTGTAATCTTGTTTTCTTTCCTGCTAATGTCTTGGAATGTTTTATTTTTTTCTTATCAACACATAATTGCTTCCTGTTTTTGATATGTAATTCTATTATATCTCATTTTATTGGCAGAATTTGTGACAACTTCCTTTTTGGTAGATATTTTAGTTGTGTAAATCTTTTATTTTACAAATAAGTCTTTGGTAATCTGTAAGTATATCTCATAGTTGTCCTGGCAGAGTCTGTACTTCTTGTCAACTGTCTATTTTACTGTTAAATTACTCTGGCTCTAATTTTAAGACTAATAAATTACCTACTTAGAGTTATACACAGGCCAAAGTCTTAATCTGGATATGAGTGCTTGGTGTGAGATAGAATGATTATTTCTAAAAGAAAGTTTTTCTTTTTTAATGCTTACAATTTTGAAGAGTTTTTTGAAAAAGTTTCCTGTTTGATCCTTATTACATAAACAATTTGAAAGTTTTCTAGTAATGGCATAAAATATTTTTTAAAAGTTGTGTTTGTTTTTGAATCTTTTCAGAAACAACATTATGAATTTCTCTTTTCATATTTGAACCTATTGTGTGTGTAGCTATCTTTTTTCTTTAGTCACCTTCTCAATATTTAAACTAAGGGGCTGGTGTTCTCCCCACAGGCCAGAATAGTGCTTTACAAATAGTGTATATATATACACACACACACACACATATATATATATATATATATATATACATATATATACAACTATATATATAATATATATATAAGACAACTATATATATATATAGTTGTCTTTTTGGTTTTTTTTTTTTTTTTTGGTTGTGGGGGCTGAACTCTGGGCCTGGGCACTGTCCCTCAGCTCTTCAGCTCAAGGCTGGCATCCTACCACTTGAGTCACAGCACCACTTTCAGCTTTTTTCTACTTATGTGGTGCTGAGGAATCAAACCCAGGGCCTCATGCATGCGAGGCAAGCACTCTACCAGTGAGCCAACTTCCCAGCCCATTTCTAACAAATACTTGTTGATTGCTCTAATAGTTTATCCTAACACTGTTATGCAAGTCCATGGGTGTTACTCAAATACTCTAGGTGCTAATATGAAGAAAGTTTTCTGTGTGTGCATTCAATTCTGAGAATCAAATTGTAGATTCTTAGGTAAACTGACTTCCATAATTCTCCTCTCTGTCACCAATTCTTTCTGTCATCAATATATTTCTTTTAACTAATAAAAACCATTCGGTGTAAAAAGGAATCAAGGGTAAGCCTTCATGAAATAGTGTGTTAAGGCCTGCTCTACTGTTTTTGAAGAAATGATTGCTTCTCCACTCCACTCAGACTCCACTTTCAACCACATCTCATTAGCAGTACGCAATTACACCATGGAAATCAGGAATCACTAAAGGGAGTGCCAGTGGGTAGACATTTATCAGCATACCAGATGGCAGCCATAATTGTTACTACCACCTGCAGAGTATCCCGGGTGATTAAAATACAACAGAAGATGTTGCTTTTGCTGAAATAAAGAATTTATGCAAGGAGATGGTGGTGACAATAATATGTCTTGAATTAATACCCAAAGAACTCACTATGTCTTCTAGCTCTTCTCCTTTATTCCTCACACAAAAAAATTAACAGTAGGTAGATAGCATTGTCACGATAATCCTACTTAAATGGCAAACACTAACTATGGAACTGAAAATTCTTGCATCTTAATATTGAAATACTAGCGATTTTCCCGTCTTTGTTACATGGTGAGTTCCAACTGGTGGCTTCCACATTCACAAATAATATGATTGCCATTGTACAACTTACTGAGTTGTGTCACATCTTTAAAGTCCAGATGCTATATGTTCCAATTTCACATTCTTATAATATTTATAAAAATTAAATGGTCAGAAAGCCTTAGCCATCTAGAATTCAAACAACAGATTCAGATTCAAATCTGAATCTAGTGTCTTCCTGACACTAGAGCAGAAGATGGAAAACTTTTTGGTAAAGGGCCAGGTAGTGAATATGTCAGGCTTTGAAGGTTATAGGCAAAAATAAAGAGTATCACTTAATACGTAACTATTAAAAAGCTCAAAACAACACAAAACTAAATATGAAGACAAATTTGACCCATGGGTTATAGTTGTGTGCTGGTTTCTGGACAAAAGCACCCCGAAAAATGTGTTAAAAGGATTGTTCACTCGATGTCTGTGTTGGAGACCCTATTGTTTTCTCACAAAATCATACTGGAAGTTCAGAAATCTGTTCTGCTCTACTCAAGGCTGGCATCCTACCACTTGAGTCACAGCACCACTTTCAGCTTTTTTCTACTTATGTGGTGCTGAGGAATCAAACCCAGGGCCTTATGCATGCGAGGCCCTCTTAATATTAGTGGATTTTTTGGGCTGGGAAGGTGGCTCAGTGGTAGAGTGCTTGCTTTGCATGCATGAGGCCCTGGGTTCAATTCCTCAGCACCACATAAGCAGAAAAAGCTGGAAGTGGTGCTGTGGCTCAAGTGGTAGAGTGTTAGTCTTGAGCTAAAGAGCTGAGGGACAGCGCCCAGACCCAGAGTTCAGACCCCCGACTGACCAAAAAAATAATATTTACTGGATTTTTAAGCTAATGTTATTTTGACTTCCTCAGTCTTCCATAATACATATAATAATTTTCCCATAGGTGGTCACAGGATAATCTCTGAACCATCTAAAGTTTCTGTCATGAGTAGAACAGAAATACTCAAGACAGCAAACATACATATATGTGTGTATATATATATCTGTATGTATGTAATTTTATTATTTAGCTCCCAGTTTGGGACGTTCAGAGTATGGTGCTGGTCTTAGCTCAGTTGTTCTCATGATGAACTCCATCATGGTATGGAAAGAGCATGTGTGGAGGTAAATGCTTCTGTCTCCTCCATGAAGGAACCAACACAGATATCCAGGGGTTCTTTTTAACAAATTGCTCTCTAGAACTTAGTCCAGTATTCCTTCTAAAGGCAAGTCTCCCAATGACTTAAGAAGTTTCCACTATGTGATATCTATTAAAGGTTCCAAAGCTTTAATATCATTACAATAAGGATCAAATCCTCCCCAGACCTTTCTAGGATAAACAAAGTTGAAACTATTTTGTTTATCCTAGAAAGGTCTGTGGAGAAGATAGTATCTTCTACTACGTATGGTTCTCACCATTTCATTGATCTTCCTAGACTCACCTACCATTTCATTGGCCCCTCTGAAATTCTAAATAGATTCAGGCCTTTCAATTCTAGACAGAATCCTTCTAAATCTATAAAACTTCAAGCATTTTTATTAATTGGTCACATACTTGCTTGGGCCATGATTTCAACAATTTGCATAATTTGCACAATTTTCATTGAGTCCTAACAAAAAGAAATATCTTTAGGCACAAGAGGGAGACACTCTTCTTAACATTTTTAGTAACATAATTAAAATGATTTGTTATGACACATCAACTTAGATTTTTCCATTCATTGCCTCAACTAAAAGAGCTGTTGGCATTCTGGCTTACAAGGAATGATTTAAATATTAATTTGTGAAAAAAACTTGTGCATCTATAACAAAGAGTTTGGGAGAGAGAGAGAGAGAAAGAGAGAGAGAGAGAAAGAGAGAGAGAGAGAGAGAGAGAGAGAGAGAGAGGGAGAGAGAGAGGGAGAGCGCACGGAGGGGCAAATAGTTAAAGGTTAATTTGTAGCATTCATTTAAAGACCCAGCATCTACAATTGTAATAATAGATTGAAATGTTCTTTGTATTTTCTTCACTGATTCTCTAATTAAATATATTTCAAGATTTTCCCCAAAAAGGTCCTAAAAGGTACTTTACAGAAAACTGGTACTAATGGAATATCCTTATGTGGTGAAAGAATTGCAGCTTCTGGAAATCTGCAAGCTAATTACTGAGCAAGAGAATCATAGTGTGTTGTGACTAGTGCATTAATATGAAAGCTTCCTTCTGTGGCTTGGTTAATATGTGGGAATAATTGTTTTCGATCTTATTATTTTGGTATTTGGCCCTTGGATAAAAATGAGCTACTTTCCTTTTTTCTAAAGGTAAAGTTTAATAAGGGCAAATGTTTCTGCTGTTTTCAACAGAATCTATATCTTTTACAATCTTATTTTTCTCTAAATTACTGAATTTTGCCAAACAGTGATTAATTATGAAATCAATCACATAACATGGAGAACAGTAGCATTTTCTTTGATAATTTCCCATTGAACTTTCTTCAAGTCTGTATAACACAATTAACCTAAATTCTAGTTCTCTCACTTCCAGGTAATATAAATTTTTTTCTCATAACTAATGACTATATTGTATATATCTCTATAGATATATCTGTGTGAGTGTGTGTGTGTCTGTGTGTGTGTATGTCTGTGTGCGTCTGTGTGTGTGCGTCCGGGGCTTGAACTCAGAGCCTGGCCTCTGTCCTGAGCTTCCTTTGCTCAAGGGTAGAGCTCTACTACTTGAGACATAGCTCTATCTGTTTTTTCTTCCTTCCTTCCTTCTTTCCTTCCTTCCTTCCTTCCTTCCTTCCTTCCTTCCTTCCTTCCTTCCTTCCTTCCTTTTTTCTTTCTTTCTTTCTCTCTTTCTTTGTCTCTTTCTTTCCTTTCTTTCTTTCTTTCTTTTCTTTCTTTCTTTCTTTCTTTCTTTCTTTCTTTCTTTTCTTTCTTTCTTTCTTTCTTTCTTTCTTTCTTTCTTTCTTTCTTTCTTTCTTTCTTTCTTTCTTTCTTTCTTTCTTTCTTTCTTTCTTTCTTTCTTCCTTCCTTCCTTCCTTCCTTTTTTCTTTCTTTCTTTCTCTCTTTCTTTGTTTCTTTCTTTCTTTCTTTCTTTCTTTCTTTCTTTCTTTCTTTCTTTCTTTCTTTCTTTCTTTCTTTCTTTCTTTCTTTCTTTCTTTCTTACTTTTCTTCTTTTGGTAGTTTAGTGAAGATAAGAGTCTCACAGACTTTCCTGTCTGGGATAGCTTCAAACCAGAATCCTCAGATCTCAGCCTCCTGAGTACCTAGTATTTTTCCTAGGTGACCTGGTACCTCACTAAGTTGTAAATCTTTAATTTTTGATTGTATACTACTCAGAGATAATCACATGTTACAAGAACTACTTCACATTTATCTTTATTAAATTTCTCTGTATGAACATTCACATACCTTTGATATATCAAGGAAGAATAATAGATCAAACATTTTCATATTCTCCTACCTCTGTAAAGTTTATTACATCTTATTCTGTTCTTTAAGTTCCAGTGGCAATGGCAAATTTTTGTTAAATGAGGTACTTTGATGGAGCTCTTTAGAAAATGACAGAAACATTTCCAAAGTAAACTCATTGATCAAGATGCATTGTGCTCATAAATTGATACATTGAAAACAAAACAAAGGCCTACAATGATCCAAAGTATTTTTGAATGTTCTTTTCACATATTAAATCTTGTCTCTTCATAACAACCTGAAAATAGATACTATTATTATCGTCATTTATTTTTGACAATCTGAGAAAAGAATTTAAGTATTTGCTATTTGAGCCCAGGCTCAAATATTCCACAGAGTGAGATTTGAACCCAGATCATTTTACTCCCTAAAGACCTGCAGTGGATGTAAACAACCGTATCTCCATGAGTTATGATTACCTAAATGTTGGAATGGATTATTTTGTAATAAAAATTGTCATGTCTTATTGTTTACATGTTCTTCCAGTGTCTACTTTTTATATACATACTTATATAAAACATATCAATAATATCTATCTATCTATCTATTTTAGCTTTTCTATACATTAGATCTTGATGATTTTTTTTCCTGAATGCATTTAACAGGAAAATCCTGTATAAATTTCAGTAGATTTTACTAAATGCTTCATGCCTAGATGACTGCCTATAATGTATATTTTTGTCCATCTTCGTTTCTCTTCTTCCTTTCATTTGTCTGATAAAGGAGAATAGCAGGAACAAATAACTGCTTATAACATCTTGCCAGCACCCTCATTGGGATTTGTGTGGTTGGAGTCCTGACTTGGGTGGGCATATTTAAAATTGTCATATGGTATGTTATTGAGGTTGCTTTGAATTATAAGTCTAAGATGAGAAAGATATTCAGTCCAGTCAATCCTTCCACCTGTTAAGGGATTTATTCCATGTTTGAGGGAGATTTACTCTTTTTTTTTTTATGAAATTAAACACATCATGTAACATGTGGACAAATTCACCACTGCAGATAAAATAATAGTTGAGAGTTAATTCTATTGAACAGATGACAAAACAGAAAAGAGAGGTTAAATCTGAAAAGAGTTGGCAACCTCAGTTGCTTGAGCCTTTCTTGTTTACTAGAAGCACAAATTATGCATTCACTACCTCCTGCTTAAACCAGGCTCTGTAATTCTCTAGCTATGGTAGAGTTACCTTCCTGATGCCTTGGTTTTCTCCTACACTAGTGGAAAGGTACTAACTGCTTCAAGGGCATGCATCGATAATAACAACAACAATAATACTAAATAATAATAAACACTCTGTGAACATAAGTGTTTATTCTCAAAACTATGCAAGTGATCTAGTTGGGATTTTCGCCTATTAGATTTCCCATTCTGGATTTTATATACTATGCTGTTTTATTCAATGCAGATTTTACTGTCTGCTGTTTAACTGCTTCTATATGTAGAATAACTACATTCTCCAAGGAAAATGGATCCCTACCACACCATAACCCCATTAATATAACTTGCTTTTAGCAATATTTTCAAGTTCATGGGCATACCTACCCTCTGATCCCCAAGACCTCACGTGGGTTAATGCTTTTTGTGCAGGAGACAAAAATGAGGGCAAGGAATGGAGCTCAGAGGTAGAGCACATGCTTAGCATTTGTAAGGTTCTGAGTTTAATCTCAGCAGCAAAACCTAGAGAAAAGAGGAGGCAGAAGAGGAGGAAGAGGAGGATGAAGAAGAAAAGGAGGAGGAAGA
>NW_012267288.1:7985965-8007168 GCF_000151885.1 Dipodomys ordii | reverse complement strand
AGGAGGAGGAGGAGGAGGAGGAGGAGGAGGAGGAGGAGGAGGAAAGGAAGGAAGAAAAGAAGGAGAAAAGGGAATTCGTAGCAGCCTGGGTTGCAGCTGTACACCTTACTCAAATCCCTCTTACTTCAAAATCAATTTATTTGAGAAGCTGTGGAGTATCTGAAGAGGGGTCTTCACTGGCAAGTCATAATGTGAAAATTAATTTAGATAACAATTCTGCCATAGATACCATTTTGTGAGTGTGAGCAGAAAGGAAAGTCAAACTAACATCATTTTCTTGTAAGCCTGCACTCACAAATACCATCTTTATTCTGTCCTTTAGCCTAGAAGCTCTTGCTGATTCTCTGCACAGACGGGGTAGTATACTCCCCTTTGTGCATAATGGTTGTACTTGATTCTGCAAATACAAGTACACAGTATGTAGTTCACAAGAAGATTTTGAAACCATTAAGAATGCATTAGTTCAAATAAAGACAACCCTGAGATATCACCTTACCTCAGTCAGAACGGCCCTCATCCTCAAGTCAGCCAACGACAAATGCTGGAGGGGATGCAGAGAAAGAGGAACCCTATTACACTGCTGGTGGGAATGTACACTTATACAACCATTTTGGAAAGCAGTCTGGAGGGTCTTCAGAAAGCTAAATATTGACCTCCCTTATGACCAGTCATACTACTTCTAGGCAACTATCCTGAACAACAGGAACCAGTATACAAGGACACATGCACCTCCATGTTTATTGCAGCACTGTTCACAATAGCTAGGATATGGAAACAACCCAGATGTCCCACCACAGATGGATGGATCCAAAAATTGTGGTATCTATACACAATGGAATATTATGCAGGCATTAGAAAGGACAAAATAATGGCATTTGCAGGGAAATGGATGGAGCTAAAAGAAATCATGTTGCGCGAGATAAGCCAAGTACAAAGAGACAAACGGCACATGGCCTCGCTGTTAAGTGGATGTTAAATCCAAAATGTTAGGTTATATGACAAAATTAACAGGACTTAAGAAACAAAGGACTTCCACTCCTCTAGTTGAATTACTACTAAATAACCCCATGTTGCTGATCACATGTATGGTATATATGTGCACACTAGAGGGGAACCAGGAGGATGACACAGAATTAGAGGGAATCAGGGAAAAACATACAACAGCTGGACCCATCAGCTGCACTGGACAAAATGAACTAAGCAACTCAATGGCAGCGATGGGAGGGAGGGATCAAGTAGGAAAGAGGGAACAGCTGATGCTATGCAAAACAAAAGAAATGTACATATCACCCAATGTGGAAGAAATAACTGTGTTGCAAAAAAATTGTTATAGACCATGATAGACAATTTGCTCCATGAAAGTTAGAATGTGTTTGTGACTTTAACTAAGCATTACTATCCCACAATATTGTGAAATTTGGGGAATTATGTAACCACTTAATCACAATAAAAAATTTGAAAAAAAATCAACAAATGCATTAGTTAAAATTCCACAATAGACCCCTATCATTACTCTCTCAGAAAAAATACAGTTTTTAACAAATTATATCTCAAAAAAGGATTCTCAGAACATTTTCAAAAAGTAGACATTTAGTATCTCATTGAAAAAAAGTAATAGGAAATAAAAGCATCGAACATTTTCTATGAAAGAACTGTTCAATTTTCTTCATAGAAAATTAGTTACTTCATTAGCAAAATAATACTAGGCTAAATGGCCTTAATTATTTTTTATTAAACAAGATGCTACCTTAGTTAATTCTTTAATAAATTCCTGTTTAGGAATATCAGAATCTAGCTTATCATTTTGTAGGGTACAATAGATGGCCATACTAAATATTTTCAAAGTATATCCACCTTAACGTCTATTAGAAAAGAACAGCCCGAGACAAAAGTATGAAAAAAATTATATTTCTTCATGAATTTTTTTCTCTCCTGTCTCTTTCTCTCTGTATGTTTTGTGTCTCTCCTTTTTATTTCTTATAAGGTCTTATACCTCTTCTGCTGTGTTCTCAAACTTCTCTAAAGTTACAAATGCTATCTCATTCTTGTTTTCTATTATTATCTATAAGAGCAGGAACTTAGGAGAATGGGCTTTCTCTTTAAAATTATACTAGCCAGTTGAATATAATCCTCCATATTTGCCTTTCCAATTAACTCTCAATCTAGAAAAGAATGTTTATGTGGTGGATGGTAGGAATTATTTGAAATAGCTGATGAGCTGAGTGAGCAGATAGGAGTGTAGATGGGATTGTAGGAGGGAGTGTAGGGGATTGTAGGTGGGAGTGTAAGTAGGAGTATAGGAGGGAGGGTAGGGGTGTAGGCAGGACTGTAGAAGGGAGTGTAGGTAGGAGTGTAGGAGGGAGTGGAGAGAGGCTTTTAGATCCCTCCACATTGAACAGTGGCAGGCTTAGCTGCAGGGTCAGTCTGAGTCCTCTGCTGGGTACAAATGACTTTGCTTAAGTTGTTTGATCAGGATTAAGGAGTTATCAATTCTGAGAACAAGAGTGAACCAATCATCAATCATCACTTTACTAAGATTTTGTTCTTGAGCCAGGTGCTGGTGGCTCACGCCTGTAATCCTAGCTATTCAGGAGGCTGAGATCTGAAGATCGTAGTTCGAAGCCAGCCCGGGCAGGAAAGTCTGTGAGACTCTTATCTCCAATAAACCACCAGAAAACCCGAAGTGGTGCTATGGTTCAAGTGGTAGAGTGCTAGCCTTAAGCTGAAGAGATAAAAGACAGCATTCAGGCCCAGAGTTCAAGGCCCATGACCTACCAAAAAAAAAGAAAAAAAAAGAAAAGAAAAAGATTTTGTTCTTTTTAATAGAGGGCAGTTACCTCTTAGAAGGGCAGAGAGGGAAAAAAATTGGCTTTTAAGAACAAATCCTAATATAGGAACAGTTAAATAATTGAACCTAATTTAGCATTTATTTAGTGATTTCTAAAGTGTTTCCTCCTTTCTGGTTGGAAAGTAAGAAATGGAATGTTTAGTTTATGGAACTGATCTTATTAGAAAGCACTGTATTACAAAATCAGAGACCAGTGTCTAAGATAACAGGATTCAGGCTGGCAATGGAAATTATTATTAAGTGACCATTTATTATTTAATAAACCATCCTATTATTTCTTAAGCCATCCGAAATTAAACTGAATTGAGTAGTAGTGACTCTATAGTGCTAGCTGCTCTGTTCTTAGTACTTCATATACTTCAGAAATATATTGTAAGAAAATAAATAAATATGCACACATATCTACATATACGCAAACATATAGATACACAGATATATATGCATACATATATTGATACATATATCACTGTATTTGGAAGACTAAAAAAAGCACTGTACGTTTTAGGTTGACTATTCAATATTTACTACATGGGAATATGCATTTTTACTTGTTCAATAAAGATGAGGGAAAACGTTGCATTTGTGCTCTTCACCTATAAGAGGAAAGTTATTCCTAGAAAGTTTATCAATATTAAGTCACAGTACAGATCTATAATCCCAGCCCTTGGAATTCAGAGCACTAGAGGATGGTGAGTTCATGCACAGTCTGTTCTACACAGTGAGACTGTCAACAAAAAATGGAAGTCATTTTTTAAATCAGTTTCCATTAAGTTTAGAAATAGCATAGCAAAGAACCTTATAATTACAAGAGGGGATAAAACCTATTATCTTGCCCTCAAAGACAATTGTCCTGCTCCATTGGAGAATCACTTGGGGACCTTCCTTCTGCAGAACAATACAATAGACCTGCAAATGTCTGTGATTCTGTGCAGCTCTGTAGGGAACACAGCACTGAAGTTTCATGGCATTCTGTATCAGGTCATTCTTCTCTCTGCCTCGTCTGTGGACTCTGGGTGGCAATCATTTCCACAGGGAAATACTTATGCTAAATATGTACAGGTTTAATTTCTAGGCATAATGTAGAGAATGGGTGAGGAAAGATGATCACATTCACCTCACCTTTCCTTCTGTGAATGGCAGAAATGCAGGCTGAGAGTTTGTAAACATTTCTTGGGGGTAGGTTGGTGGGGGGTTGAGTTAAAGGACCTCTCAGAAATAACAAGCAGTTAATAGATGGCCCCTTTTATTTAGTGTAAGCTGTCATTAGTATCATAAACTGATTTGGGGATTGAGAGGGAGTCAAACTCACCAAAAAAAACAGACTCATTTAGAGAATCTCTCTCATTAATAACTACATGAAACAAAAATGCTCTGATGACAGCTTTACATACCTGTGCCTTCTCACTCTTTTGCTCTTACAAGTTCTACAAAATTCTTTGTTTGCCCTAAGTTTACCTGTCCTGGAAAACAAGACAAAATAAACCTAGAGAAGGCATTCAGAAATACTAGGTATTTTCTCATCTCGGATAAGTGTGCTCAGTGTCTTCAGGATTGAAAACCCTGATTGGGACTTGTACACAGATGGTGGCTTCTCGATGGGTCTTTCCTGGCTGAAAGGCCCAGAGGGCTCTCTGGTGTCTGTTTAATAGGGAAACGAATCCCACCATGAGCCTCTGAGGCCCCATCTCCTCCCAGTGAGGAGGAGGACTGTAGACTATGGATTGTTGAACACACCAGCATTCAGATCAGAGAAGACTACATGGTGCTGCTTATGTCTATAAACATCTGGGCGTATGTTTTCTACTCTCAGTTTTGGAAACTACCTCTGAACCTATGCTGAAGTTTATTGTTTCTTCTTCAGCATCGGTTCTGCTAGCAAACCACTATAGTTTTTTCAGGAAAATGAACCCTTAGATATGTATTTTAATGTTTTTTCTTTCATGCATGTGTTTCTAACGCATTTATAAGATTATCTCTTTGTTGCTTTGTATGTCCCTCCCCCACAGTATAACCCCTGATTTCTCTATATTTGATGTCAGTATAACTTGTGGAGGAGATGGGGAAAAACCAGTTGTTTAAGGATACAGGTGGACCTGTTGCAACAATAAGAAGTACAAGTTGTCATGCCCAAAATGAGCTTTACAATGTCGGTGGTGGGGGGAAGGGGAGGAAGGAGAAGGATTGGGATTGGGGGTGAAGGGGGGAGGCTGGGAAGGGATGTAAACAAAGGAGGAGGCTGCAATGCTTGGTAAGAAATGTATGCATTATCCTGCCCATGTAATTGTAACCCCTCTGTACAGTATGTTCACAAATAAAATAAAATAAAATTAATAAAAAAATTTTCATTTTAATGTATATACTTACTTGATTTCTTGAATGAGGAAATGGTTGCCTTTGGGTATGTTTACGGTGTGGTATGTGTTTACTGGAAAGGAGAGTTTTCTGAGTCTTTCCCTCAACCCTTACAGAATACGATGCCAACACGTGAGTGATGGTAGCCAAGGCAGGTGTGGAAACAGCAGAAAGAGAAGGTGCAGCCTCCTACATGACACATACAGTGTTCCATCCACCTGAAAGCCTACCACTTCTTTGTGTCAGCACCACGGATTAACCTGCTTAATCAGAATTGGACTATATTAAGTATTCAGATTTTGGGAGCTATAGGTTCAAAAAGAAATCATTTTCTTCTTAACCCTTGTCCCTTTGTCAGATTCACTTGCCTACTTCATTTTGATCCAAGGAAATATAGTCTTAGAAAACATGGGGAATAGTGCATCAGGAAATGACCCCTGTAAGAATGAGTAGTAATTGGTTCCTATATCTAGGAGCTTACTCAGAACTTTTTCCAGTCATCATTTTTTTATCTTTGCCAATCCTGGGGTTTGAACTCAGGGTCTGGGCGCTGTCCCTGAATCTCTGGGTTCAAGGCTAGCACTCTACCATTTGAGCCACAGTGCTACTTCTTCCTTTTTCTGAGTAGTTTAATGGAGATAAGAATCTCATAGACTTTCCTGCCTGGGCTCTCTTTGAATGACAATCCTCAGATCTCACCCTCTGGAGTAGCTAGGATTACATGCATGAGTCACCGGCACCCAGCTCCATTCATCTTATTTTACTGTCTTTGTCTAAATCCTGGTTCCAACTCACACCAGCAGGTTAGTGCTGCTTAGTCCCATAATGATTCACATGTTTTTTGATGTCAGTTGGGAAACCATGTTTCTTGAATATTCTGTCCAAACAGCCTCATCCCCTTATTTCCGCTGGGAGAAATATGTGCACTGCTTCCTGTAAGCCCTTGTTGTGGCTCTATTTTCAGTCATTCTTGCCTTACCCCTCAGGTAATAACTACAGAAAATTCTCATTGCATCTTACAATTCACATCCATGAAATTGTACCTCATGTTTTCATCTCTAATCATGACATGTCTGGATTCACCCAATCATTCTTACTAAAGGTTATCTCTTGTTCTATTATTGACCCAGATTGTCAAGATGAAATGGGGTACATATTTCTGCATGCTTTATATTATGTTTTGCTCTTCAGAGACAGAAATGTATGCACACAAACTGATGTATTTAATCATTCTAAGAACAAGTAACATCAGAGAGGCAAAGAAAAGGAAATAGGAAAGAAATTCATGAGGCAGGGTTCATGACCTCATGAGAAAGAAGAAATTACAATTGGAAAAGAATGGCCATTTTCTCTTCATAGAGATGATTCTGATGCCACAGAGAAGATGATGTTTCAAATATTCCTGATCTCATTATCTATCATCTGTGAGGTTATAAAAGAAGAAAGTAAAATGTAGCTGAATTGATCATCAGGACACGATGCTGCTAACATTGGAAATGAAAACCAGCCTGGATGGGTAGTATATGCCTGTAATCTCACCTACCTTCCTCCAAGTGAAGGTAGGAAGGTCAAAGTTAGCAAAGTTAGCAAGATTTTATTCCCCAAACAAATTAACAGACAAATAAACATCCTAGGCTTGCCTAGAAGATACAAGGTCAATCCCCAGTCCTGCTAAAACAAAAACAAGATAAAAATAAAAACAGGGAAGGGATGGTAGGGGGAAAACAATGAAGGGGGTCACAATGCTCAATAGGAAGTGTACTCATTACCTTACTCATGTAACTGTAACCCTCTGTATAGTATCTTTACAATAAAAAATAAAAATAAAATAAAAAATAAAAATAGGTAAAATAAAATTCATTGGTGAATATACTATAGGGAAAATTCATTGGTAAATATACTATAGGGATTGCTAGAAACAACACACTTGATGGGCCTCAAATTGAGGTTGGTCTCACGGATTCTACAGTGAGACAGACAAGAAAGTAACAACTTTGCATCATTCTGTACTAGAACTTATGTCAAAATGTGTCAACTTATAATGTCTATAAAACAGTGACTTGTATCCTGAAGGCTTATAAAAATCTATGTACTTAAAAGGATTTGAAAATTCAAGGCAATGTATTAGCACTGGGATTAGTTGTATTTCAGAGTTCTAAGTCGTTTTATAAAATTACTTTACATTGGTCCCCAAATAAAATTTCCTCCTTTTTACTCATGATTTGTTATTTTTCCCATGTTTTAAGTTAAACACATGTGCTAATCTAAATCATAAATTGTCCATCTCGAAAAAGGGACATTGCCCTATGTCAACAGGATGATTTCTATGAATACTTAAATACCCTTGGGCCACATTTCAAGAGACTAAAGTATAAGGCATCTGATGGAGAATCATGTTCCTACTCACCCAAGCCAGGTCCTTAGCGAGGGCAAGTATCTATGAAATAAGATTAAAGAGGGAGACAAAAATGACAACAATTTAATGGTTCTGAAGACTTTTAATAATTCATATTAAAAAAGGAATCTGGAAAATAGAAAATCTCAATCAGGGAACCTATAGATTAGTTTCCTTTCAGGAAATTTTTATACTATAGGGAGAAGAGCAGTGACTTTACCTGATTCATGGAGATATTGCACACTCTCTTTTCGAATGTGCTTTTCCTCAATCACCTTCTCAAGCTCCTTTTCTTGTTCTTTACTCAGAGTGTGTCCTTTTCCTGTGTGGAAGGGAAGAAGCAGTAGAGAGGCCCATTGGCAAACTGCCTCATTTATAATGTATTGCTATGTTGTGGACAGGTAAATCCCACCAGTTCCCCTCCTCCCTCAAGCAGGTCATATTTAAGTGACACAGTATATCAGATGGGGTCAGAATACCGAATGTCACATTGCATCCCATTTCTTAGCACTGTTGAGGACATTCCAAACTACTTATTCTGTGAATTTGAGCTGCCTATCAAATACAGGCATTTTCAAAACCCCATTGAAGCCTAGAGATGTTTGGACCTGAGGGTTTTAAATCCTAGAACACACTCTAGCTTCTTAGTTTCCACTATGGATATTCAGAAGCCATGCACTGGTATTTTTGACCCCTAATAAAATTCAGATGCGATAGAGATCGGAACTTTTTACTAAGCACGGTAGGCCTGCCACTTACAATGATAGGAAATGAAAAGTCAAAATGACAAATCTTGCCAGGTCCTGGTGCGCCTCATGTCTGCCATCCTACTTAGGAGGCTGAGATCTGAGTATTGTGGTTCAAAGCTAGCTCGTGGAAGAAAAGTCTGTGAGACTCTTATCTCTAGTTAACTAACAAATAGGCAGAAGTGGAGAGTTGGCTCAAGTGGTAGGACATGAGCCTTGAGAGAAAAAGGCAAGTGAGAACATGAGACCTTGACTTCAAGTCCCAGTAACAGACAGACAGACAGACAGACAGACAGACAGACAGACAGACAGACAGACAGACACACACACACACACACACACACACACACAAATCTTCTCCAACATCAAGTCAAATAGATGTTTTATCCCATCTACCTGAAATGTGGGTCTAGTTACATAAAATTGTGGCTCTGTTGAGCTGATCTGAGCTCATGCCTCATAATATTTTGTCTGAGTGTTGAATGTGATTCAGTATTTATTTAGTGACAGAAATGTAAGTTTTATCATTGTAATCAAATAATAATTATAAATATAGCTGAAAACAGTCATGGATACATAAAAACAATTTGTCTGCTGACTTTAGATTTCTTATCTTGGTTCATTAGGTGACACAAAGCAACTCTAGCAGTATGGGGGAGTTGGCAAGAGCCTAATGGACCATCTTCTTTCCCTCCCTCCCTCCCTCCTTCCTACTCCCTCCCTCACCCCTCTTCTACTCTCTCCTTCTCTCCCCCTCCCCCCTCTCTTTTTCTCAGTGGTTAATTAGAGATAACATAAGATTCTCACAAGCTTTCCTGTCCAGGCTGGCTTAAAATGGCAATCTTCAGAATTCAGCCTCTTGAGTAGCTAGCTAGGATTGCAAGTGTGAGGCACTGGTGCCCTGCATTCTCTTTTAATTAAAAGCACATGTGTATATTAACATATATCCTAATGTACACATGTAAAGTCCTATACTTACCAGCAATAAAAATCTGATGCGTGGTCTTTCCCTCTTCATCCACATTGACATTATAAACTGTTACTAAGTCCTTTGAGCACTGTAGAATTTCAATAGAGTTTTTACCTGCATCTACAATGGGAAAAATATAGTTCAAAGCTCCATTTACTGGAAATGATTTGCTTGAACCATATAATTTTTCATCATACCTTAGCAATAATCTTATCTTCACCTGGGTGCCAGTGGCTCATGTCTGTACCCTAGCTACTTACAAGGCTGAAATCTGAGCATCAAGATTTGAAACCAGCCTGGGCAGGCAAGTCTATAAGACACTTATCTCTAATAAAATACCAAAAAAGCTGGAAGTAGAGGTATAACTCAAGTGGTAGAGCACCAGCCTTGGGCAAAAAAGCTCAAGGGCTGCACTCAGGTCCCAAGTTCTAGTCCCAGGACCAGCACAAAGAAAAAGGAAAAAAAAATCTCTCCACTAATAATCTTCCTATCCAGTTAGAATCAACCTGAGGTAGCAATGGATGTTACATGTATGCCTGTTCCATGGTAAGTATCTCCAGTCTTCAACAGTACTTAAACATTAGCAGACCACATATGACTGCATGTTAACCAAGCTTCTAGTTGCAGTGTCTATGTGTAGATAGTAGGTAGAAGCTTCCAGTGCTCTCACACTAGCTCACAAAGGCCAATATTTGAATTTTTAGGAAACATATCTCTCTATTTTGAAGTTCAGCCAATATTAAAATGCAGTTTCATAAACCTATGGGTAAAAATAGCATATTAAAACTAATGTTAACATATATTTCACACTTGCAACTTTCTCTTGGAATAGATAATTTAAAAAAGAGGTATAAATAAAGCCTTAGGAAATGCTTTGCATCTGTCGTAATATAGTTGAATTTAATTACACCCCAATGCTGCAATATAATACATAAATAAAAACTTGTCAGAACATATTAGAATACAGCATGTATAACTTTCCATGAAATGAAGGTGTTTGTTATTTTGTAGACATAGAAACCTGCGTTGTTGTTGTCACTAACATTAACTATTGTTCAGATTATGTACAGTTAATTTGAATAATATTTCTGTTATTTTATCTAGCTTAATTCTTACACATGAGATTGAAGTTGATCAGTTCTTGGTTCCTACAGTTTATTTATTTAACAAATTTTAGTGTTTAAATTGTTCATTCATTAGACAGGGAACTATGATCACATTTGTCAAATAAGAGAAAAAATTTTCTTCCTTTTTAGGGTGCTGGGTCCTGGGGCTTGAACTCAGGACCTGAGTGCTATCCCTGAGTGTTTGCGCTCAAGGCTAGCACTCTAACACTTAAGCAACAGCTCAACTTCTGACTCTGATAGACTTTCCTGCCCTGGCTTTCTTTGAACCACTCAGCCTCCTGAATAGCTAGGATTATAGGCATGAGTCACTAGGACCTGATGAAAAACCCCCATAATTTTGAAAGAAATTTTTTTGGGGGGTCCAGTCATGGAGCCTGAACTCTGGGCCTGAGCACTGTCCCTCAGCTCTTCACCTCAAGGCTAGTGCTCTACCACTTGAGCCACAGTGCCACTTCCAGCTTTTATCTTTATGTGGTGCTGAGGAATCGAACCCAGGGCCTCATGCATGCAAGGCAAGTGCTCTACCACTGAGTGACCTTCCCAGCCCCATTTTGAAAGAATTTTTAGACTTTATGTTAGCTTTCATACTTTTCCAAGGTCTGAAATCCATATGAAATATATACTCTGAGAATTGTCCCCAACTGTCACTGATATTAACACTTTCCATCTGGATAAAGAAGATATATCATCGATCTATACTTAGGACAACCAGAATTCTTGGAAAGTTCAGTTGTTTTTTTTTTTTTTCCAGGGTTGATCAGACATTGTCCTAGAATCCAGACGCCGAGGCATGTGGCATTAGGCAAGCACCATGAATTTGGACACATGCCATGGTTTAAGACACACCATCATTGTATAAGATCATGTACTCACACTCTGCTATGTGAATACCACTTTCATTTCTTTTTCCCGCAACGATGTGCTTTTGGCACTCTCCATTCGACCTTAAAAATAAACCAGCAGAGCAGCCTTATTCTTTACATATCCTTCCACATACCTTGTTTTAAAGAACTACAGGAATTACAGGATAATTTAAGTGGAAAATAGATTAGCTTGCCCTTATACTCAATGTAATGTGTCCATAATCTTGGATATTTTTATTATTCCTTATAAATTTCCTCATTCTTGACAATCATTAACATTGGGTTGGACAATACCTTATTGGCATAAGACCAGTTCTCCCGTTCAGCTATTCCACAAAGATCTTCGGAGTTTGCCATCTAGCCACTGGTGGTTTAGATCTGATCTCATAGTAAAGATTGTTGCTCTATGCCTTTGATACTGACAATCTTCTTCTTAGCTTTTTTTTATTGTCCTGAAAATAATTTCTCTGCCTCTCCCATGAATTTGTGTCTTCTGCCAATTCTGAAATCTAGCTCTTCATCATTTCTAATTCAGGCTATGAATACTTAGCATGGAGTATTTTTATGTGCATGCTTCTGCCACTGAAGTTTATTTGAAATATCAAGACCTCCTCATATATGTGTGGATGAAAATACATGCATATTTATATAAATCTTTCTGTACTGAGAACAGTGTCTCCAAGCTACTAAGCATTCAATAAATATTTACCTATTGATGGTTGTATTTATTTACAGATTGCATATGTTAGGTAAGACATATTCATTTCTTTACATTGAAATCTAATAAGTGGTTCTTAAATCGAGAATTCATTTGTAATAGCTATAACCGTTGGGAAGACTAAAATTCACACACTGGGGTTGTGATTGTCATTGGTACACAGGAGAGGCTTCTAAGTCAAAACTCTTTCCTCATCGCCTCAAGTCCCTCTTATTAATTATATGATTCCTCTACAGTGGCAGAGGATTCTATAGGGTGTCCTTGTGGATGTCAGAGCCCTATTTCCACTAACCACATGCCTTTAGAAATAATTGCCAGAGACTCAACTTCTGCACAAAACACCAATGTTTCATTGCAAATTTGAGGACATGCTACATGTCTGAAGCCAATGGCTTTCCTTTTAGGTTGGAGAAAAAATGGACTTACTTCACGTAAAATGTGAAGGTGATCTCTTCACAATTGTCAATACATTCAAAATGACGTATATAGATCCTCAGGGGTCCACCTTCACTTATCTTCTCTTCATTATCAGATGCTATGACAATAGAGTTCCATTGCTCTAAGACCTAAGAAACACCCCATTGGGAATGTTAGTGGGTCCCTTTCCTGTTTTCTTACCAATACTCATCATCATCATCATTTTTGTTGTAGCTCAGCTGAAAACTAAGTTCAGCAATTTCAGATTTGGATCCCACAGAGCAGATTTATGTAAGATGTCATTAAGATTCAGATTCACAGTGAAAGCACTGAATAGAGCAGGTTTTTTATTTTAATTTATTTTAAAGATGATGAATAGGGGGATTACAGTTACATAAGGTAATGAGTACATTTCTTTTTAAACACTGTAAACCCCCCCCCCTTTTCTCCCACTTACCACTCCCAACCCCTCCCTACCTATGTCATCAGGCACTACAGAAAAGCCACAGAAACTTTTCTCCCTAATGAAAAATATAGAGCTGAAGACAGAAGGATTATTTTTATGAATATGAACATGCATAAATAGACCACCATTATAAAATCTCATAGGCACAGCAAGATAAAGTCTCACACACACACACACACACACACACACACACACACACACACACACACACACACACAAAGCAACCTCCCTGAGCCTACCCAGGGTACCTGTGAGGATATGACCGCAGTTAGAGGTTCATTGTCAGCACAGACCACACCGATTATAAAAGCTAGCAGCAGAGCCTTCATCCTGTCAGTCTTCATCTGTCTGCCTTTCCTCTTCTGAAGAAGATTAAGGTAAGTCAGTTGTTACAGAAAAGCACAATCGATGCTCCATTTTATATTATTGCTACATTGGCACAGAAGTTAGTGAACCAATTGTTGTTCATCATAAAACTGTTTGTAGATTTTCTCAAACATCCTGGTTGGCAGTGGTGGGCCAGAAGGACTTTCTGATATTTTATTAGTACTAAGGTATTAGTACAAAGAGAAACTTTTGAAAGCATAATGCATAAAGCTAATTCTCAAGAACAAAAAATATTGATGTCCGAATTACTAAAATCAATGTATTATGAAGTTACTATATGTCATCTCCATCTCTAAAATGACATGCTTAACCTAGAGGTGGTTTGCTGAAACTTAGTAAAATCAAAGATGATAATCCATATTAAAATATGATATTCACACATTGGATGAAGGTACAATGAGGAACCTTACATTTAAATTTAAGAAAACATTTCTAAGAGTACAAATTCTTTTCTTTTTTCTTTTTTTATTGTGAAAATACTGTACAGAGGGGTTACAGTTAAATGAGCAAGGTAATGAGTACATTTCTTATCAAGCATTGTTGTCTCCTTCTTTGTTTTTCCCCTACCATCCCTTCCCTCCCACCTCCACAACTGCACTACCCCCCCTAAATTGTAAAGTTCATTTTTCAACAGTGTGTTGTACATTTCATTGTTACGATGGGCCAACCTGTATCTCTATATAAACATTTTGTTTTTTCCCTTCCCATCCCCAAATTATACCAACATCAAACACAGTGAAAACAGGGGTTAGACCATGGGGGAGGAAAATACAAAGCAACAAAAAAAATCACATGGTACCTTATAAATACATTAGAAACAATAGAAAGAAAAAAAACACTTGTTTCCCTATCTTAGGGTTCATTTTGCTTAACTTCATCTTATCTGGTCATATGTGCATAGCTTTTGACCTTTTCTACTTGTCCCAGACATATACTAGCCATTGCAAATAAAGGAAATCATGGGACCTATGTTTCTTTGGGCCTGGCTTACTTCACTTAATATAATTTTTTTCAAGTCCTTCCATTTCCTAACAAATGGGGTGATGTCATTCTTTCTGATAGAGGCATAGAATTCCATTGTAAGTATATATATATATATATATATATATATATATATATATATATATCACGTTTTCTCGATCCATTCATCTACTGAGGGGCAACGGATAAGGGTCTCATATCTAAAATATATTTGGGACTCAAAAAATTACATCTCCCAACAACAAATCCTCAAAGAAACAACTGCCCAAAAAATAAATGGGCTAAAGACTTAAAGAAAAACTTCTCTGAAGAGGAAATAAGAATAGCCAATAGACACATGAAGAAATGCTCTACCTCTCTAACCATAAAAGAAATGCAAATCAAAACAACATTGAGATTCCACCTCACCCCAGTTAGAATGGCTATAATCAAGAACTCTAATAACAATGGATGCTGCAGGGAATGTGGTCAGAAGGGAAACCTACTGCATTGTTGGTGGGAGTGTAAACTTGTTCAAATTATTTTCTATTGTAGGAATTATGTATCTTTGCTGATCTTTACATCCATGTTCAGTTAAGCTATCCTTTGAAATTTTTATGAGTAACCAAAATACAATATTGAAAATATGGACCTTTATTCTCCAAATTACAGTAAGAGAAGTTGCTGGTCCTAATTGGTAGGATCATGTCAACTCTTAAAAAGTATAGAAGCCTGGCACTGGTGGTCACACCTATACTTTCTAGCTGCTCAGTAGGTTGAGATCTGAGGACTGCTGTTCAAAGCCAGCCAAGACAGAAAAGTCTGTGAGACTCTTCTCTCCAATTAACAGCTGTGGCTCAGGTGGTAGAGTGACAGCCTTGAGCAGAAACCTGCTCTAGAACAGTGCTCAGACCCTGAGTTAAGGTCCTAGTACTGCCGCCTCTGTCAGTATATATAGAACAGTGAAACAAAAACTTGTGGAAAGGAAAGGGAGTGAGGAAGGTTAATAAAGAGTAATATAGAGACAATTTAATCACAGTACATTATGCTCATGTTGTTAATATCACAATGACTCTGCATAATTAAGTTATGCTAATAAAATTTTTAAATGAAAGATAAAAGACTAATTCTGGGCTGAAGACAGTGAAAGAAATTGAACTGCACTTGTATTATTGAACTGTTTTCTGGAGCTGAAAACTATCACTGAACTGAATCATGAGTTTTTTCAGGCTTCTTTGGAATATAATGAAGTAACTTTTTACATATTCTGATAGCTTGGTAAGTCTTGAATGATGTGGGGATTTGTTTTCCCCATTCTGAATCAGGAGAAATCTTCCTCTATCCAACTATCGTTTGTACCTTTCCCTCCAAAACCAATCTTCAGTTTATTGGCACTCCTAAAATAACAGTGTTCTCTAGAATTTTATAAAACTGGAATCTTAATATACACCTGTTTTCTTTATCTGGCATATTTTATTCAGCTTACCTATTTTCACATGTGCCTCTATTGTGATTTTTTTTTGTATAGTTCATTCCCGCCACTCACTGAGTAATATGTGACTGTATCATGTGCTTAGTCAATTGAATATCTATTCCTACATATTCCTAGATCTTTATATTTGGAAACAAACCTGAACATTTGTGTATACATCTTCACAAAGAACTGTGCTGTTTGATTTTTGGCAAGCTTTTATGACTAAAATTGATGAATGAAATTTTCATAATTGCATATTTCCATCAACAATATGAGAAATTACGTTACTCAAAATTGTTGAACCAACTTTGGCATGGTCAGTCATTCCAACTCATATATTCTATATCCTTTGATTATTTGGTTTTTTATTATGGAATTTGGAATTTCTTTTTGCATTCTGGATATGTTATTTTTCTAATAGATGATTATGAAATATTTTCTCCTGCTATAGTTTATTTATTATTTTCATGCTGTCTATCAAAGACCAAACATTTTAGCTTCAATAAAAGTTATTTTTTCCCAAATTTTAGAAATATATCTTGGGTTTATTTTATTTTGTTTTATTTTATTTTTTTTGATTGTGAAAATACTGTACAGAGGGGTTACAATTACATGGGCAAGATAATGAGTACATTTCTTATCAAGCATTGTAGACTCCTCCTTTGTTTCCCCTTCCCATCCCTTCCCATTCTCCCCTCGCCCCTGCACCCAACCCTCCTTCCCACCCACCAAAGTTGTAAAGTTCATTTTTCCACATAACATCTTGTACATCTCATTGTTGCAATGGATCCACCTGTATCTCTATTTAAATGATTTGTTTTTTCACTTCCCCTCCACAAATTATAACAACATCAAATACAGTGAAAGCAGGGGTTATACTATAGGGGAGGGACATACAAAGCAGCAAAGAAATAATCTTATAAATGTGTTTGAAACAATCACCTGAAAGAAAAAATAACGTTTGAATATGTATCTTAGGGTTCATTTCCCTAACATCAACTTATCTGAACATTTTTGCTTGACTCAGACATATACTAGTTATTGCAAATAAGGGAAGCCATGGGACCTATGTTTCTTTGGGTCTGGCTTAGTTCACTTAATATAATTTTTCCAAGTCTTTCCATTTCCTAACAAATGGGGCAATGTCATTCTTTTTGATGGAGGCATAGAATTCCATTGTGTATATATATATACCACATTTTCTTGATCCATTCATCTATGGAGGGGTATCTGGGTTGATTCCATATCTTACCTATGGTAAATAATGCTGCAGTAAACATAGTCGTGCTGGTAGCTTTAGTGTGGCCATGTTTGTGATCATTTTGGTAAATGCCCAAAAGTGGGATTGCTGGGTCATAGGGGAGCTCTATGTGGAGTCTTTTGAGGAACCTTCATACTGCTTTCCAAAGTGGTTGAACAAGTTTACACTCCCACCAACAATGCAGTAAGGTTCCCTTCTGTCCACATCCCCTCCAACATTTGTTGTTATTAGAGTTTTTGATTATAGCCATCTCCCAAAAATACTTGCCCAACCCAAGGCCACACAACTTTCTTCTAAGTCTTCTAAAGATTTTCCAAGCTTGGAAATGCTCTTTGAATTAGTTCTAGTCCATGCTACAACTCATGTTTTGAGGTACTTTTTTATGATGGATATTTACTCTTTCCTATCAGCTTTCCTATTAAATGACTTCCAAAATGCTTGGTTTCCTTAGAAATAATATAAGGTATAGTGAAGTTCAAAGACTAATCAACTCAGAAAACTCTGAAAAAAAATAATTATTTAATTTTCCCATGAGTGAAAAAAATTGTCCAAGTCATACTGAAGATTCAATCCGTTCTGTTTTTAGAGTTCCTGCAGAATCTTAGGCAAATTGATTCACCCAGGAAGGTAAAGGGCATATCCAGTTTAAATTAAATTATTTCTTTCTATTTTCTTAGTTAATCCTATTGCTGAATGACTCTTGCATGAAAGGTTCCTAAACCCTGTTGGTATAAAATAATATGAACCATCTGGGTTCATTATTTCATTTACTTATAAATATTATTATTAGGTACATGTTAATTTCTAATTTATCGTGTCTTCTTTTTCTGTGTAATCAAAAAAGTGACAGGAAACCACTAGAATTTTTAGAACCTAAAAGACAAAGACAAATTATTTCCTATCTCCGAAAAAACAATTATCCTGAAGCCCACCGAAACTTCTTTGATTTTATTTCTATTTCTACTGTTCCATCAAGATGTACCTTAAAGAGATATCGTGCTTCTCTTTGTAGATCAGAACACACTGTATACACTAAGAAATTCCATCTCATCTGGGTAAAAGTACTGAAAATAATGACATAGGAATCCAGCCCTAGAGATACATCAGATTCTCAGAGCATGCTATTCATTTGATATCTGACCTTTCAGATTAACTTAGCTGAATGAAAAAGTCTTCAGGCTACTCCTTCAATTTTAGATACAAGTCCTTTTTCTAATAGGAGTTGTAGGACTAAGAGGACTAATATGTCTTTTTCACCTCACATGCAGAAGGGGCCAGTGCTGTTGAGTGGTGTTAACTGGATTCTTTGCCTCTTGTTTCTTTTGTTGTTGATTTACAACTCTTTCTCCCTTTTGTGAGCATGTTTCCTTGTATCTTGTTCTGTATGTACTCCTTAAGTAAAAGCAAAAAAATAATGTAAACTTTAATGTCTTATAATATCCTTATAAACATTCTCTGTCAACTCTCTCATTTGGAGATGGTAACCAACAGACTACAATTCTGGTTGTCATGAATTCCAACAATGTGGCTTTCTCTGGATCTTCCTCTACATCCATCACCATTGTAGGTTGCGTGAGGCATCTACTTGGATCCGTTTTATCCACTAAGTTAATCTTGCGTTTAATTACGGAATTTTATCCACTTATAGTCATAGTTATTATTGACAGATAAAGTTTTCTTACAGCTATTATGTAAGTTGTTTCCTATCTTTTTTGTACTTCTTTCTTTCTCCCTCTTTACATTCTTTCTTAATGGGTAAGTGAATTAATCTAGTAGTGGATTTCGACTCATTATTTTTGGTTTGTCTCTTAAAGGTTTTGTTTTGTAGTTACAAAAATCACAGGAATATGAGGAGCTATTTTTAAGTAATACCCACCTCATATGATCATAAGATCAGATGGGTTTTAGGTAAGCAGAAACACCAGGCTCTATTTTAGTTTAAAAGTATTTATTTTCTGTATAGTCTTCAACATTCTTTCCTTCATAGAAATCTGTTAAGTTTGAGGTCTAGGATTTGAACCCCTAGCCAGATTTTCAGTGTCCTGGAAACACAAAGTCATGATTGGTGGACCGTCAGCTGTGTGTTACCCTAAGCTCACTCTCTTTAGTGCCACCACTGAAGTGCTCTTCCTTATAGACTCATATGGGCACTCTAAATAAAGTCAAGGTGTCTCATTTGTCAGGAAGGGTATTGTTTGGAAACAATTCCTAGACTCTCTTTACCCGCTCTAGTCTCATTTCTTGAATTAGCTGGTTTATGGCTTAGATTTACCAAACTATGAGACATTGTGTTTGGTTACAACCCTCACTGATTGTTGATCTGGTATAGTTGCATCTTCCTAGAAACTGGTCTTGTTTCCTGCACATGTGTCTCTCTGATGGAGGGACAGGTGAGCTGTATTAGGGCTGGAAGTTCCTCAACAGCTTGCAGTGCCCGGATCCCACATTGTAATGATTATCACCTCTCCTTTCTCTTTTATTCTCCACCATAGAAGCAAACTTTGTTTGCATTTAGAAAAACTAGAGGACTCAGTATTTCATCATGTTTTATTCTACTTTAATGTATGTTGGTAGAATTAGCTTATATATTTATAACTGATTTTAAGCTAAAACAGTCCTGGAAACCAGTAATTGCTAGCTCACAATCACACTTGCTAGGGCAAAGGAAAAAACAAACAAAGGATCTAAAATGTTCAATTTAGCATTTCAGAAATATTTTATTTTCTTTTTTAGTGGTGTATTTGAAAGTATGAAGTGGGCTCATTTTGATAGGATAAAGTTAGAATATAGGAAAAACTCTATGTGTATTTAGCTGTTTCCAGGGAAATCCAATAAAAGGAATGTATTTATATTTTATTTTCCTGTGAATAGCATACTTTTTTGATTTTTTAATATCTTACAGGCCTTACAAAATAAAAATAATACGATTTTGCTGCTAGTAATAGAGTTATGAGGAATGTAAACTACAGACTCCCATTACAAACACAGTTGCAGTAAAATGCTTTTGCATTATTTCATATTGGCTAAATAATAGAAAAAGAATGTTCCTAAGCATGTAATTCAAATAGAAAGTATTATTTAAAATGTAAATAATAAAAGACAGCAATTGAGGTTAAAATTTTTATTAGCTCAAGAGGTGATAAAAATGTCAAAATACATTATTTTTTGGCCTCTTGCCTTATATCTGTGCATTATAAGCTGTATTAGATTGAGAGGAATCATGAAAATTGTCACATAAGTTGAAATTATATTCTGTCCTCAGAGTAATATGTGGCATTGTTGTTATTATTATTGGTGGTACTAGATTTTGAACTCAGTCTCATTTGCTTGCTGGTCTTGTGTTCTACTGCTTAAGCCATGGCTCCATTCCTGCTTTTTCCTAGTTATTTTGGAAATGCAGTCATGTGGACTTTTCTCCCTGAATTCCCAATTTAAAGGGCCTCATTTATTAACAAACAAAGATTTACAAAGCACTTTGCAGCTTCACAAATGATCCTACCCAATCCCTGCCGCAAACCTATTATGTTAGAGCTATTATTATCTTCAGTTTCAAGGTAAGGATGGTGAAGCACACAGAAGGTAATTTATTTTCCCGGGATCATTGAGCTTAATAGAATCAAAGTTAGAATATAAATGCAGTTTGGATTTAAAATTGATTATTTTCTTCCTTGACACGCTGTTTTTTTTTGTTTGTTTGTTTTGTCAGTTGTGGGGCTTGAATTCAAGGCCTTGGTGCTAACCCTGAGTTTTTGGTCCAGTGGAGCCATAGCTCCACCTCTGGTTTTCTGGTGGTTAATTGGAAATAAGACTCTCATGGTCTTTTCTGCCCAGGTGGCTTCAATCCATGATCCAGATCTCAGTCTCTGAGTGGCTAAGATTAAAGGCATGAGTCACCAGCACCCAGTTAACAAGCTGTTTTTAAAAAATCATTTCTCTATATGATCTTTCACAAGAGAGTAAGAGAGAGGTAAGGGGTGAGGAAGAGTGAGAGTGAGAGAGATCTTCGAAGATATTTCACTTTCTTATCTGACCTTTTCTGCTTGTCTCAGATATATGCTAGTTATTGCAAATAAGGGAAACCATGGGACCTGTGCTTCTTTGGGCCTGGCTTACTTCACTTGATATAATTTTTTCCAAGTCTTTCCATTTCCTAACAAATGGGGCAATGTCATTCTTTCTGATGGAGGCATAGAATTCCATTGTGTATATATACCACATT
>NW_012267288.1:7923881-7985910 GCF_000151885.1 Dipodomys ordii | reverse complement strand
GGTCTTGTTTGTGATCATTTGGGTAAATGCCCAAAAGTGTGATTGCTGGGTCATAGGGGAGCTCTATGTGGAGTCTTTTGAGGAACCTTCATATTGCTTTCCAAAGTGGTTGAACAAGCTTACACTCCCACCAACAATGCAGTAGGGTTCAGTGAAATGAACCCCAAGATAAGGACACAAGTGGTTTTTTTCTTTCTTGCTATTGTTTCTAACGTATTTATAAGGTACCGTGTGATTTTTTTTGTAACTTTGTATGTCCCTCCCCCACAGTATAACCTCTGTGTTTCACTGTATTTGATGTTATTATTTGGGAAGGGGAAGGGAAAAAATTGTTTAAATAGGGATACAGGTTGATCCACTGTAACAATGAAATGTACAAGACGCTGTGTTGAAAAACGAACTTTACAATTTAGGCAGGGATGGGGGTAGGGAGATGGGGGGGATAATGTAGTTGTGGAGGTGAGAGGGACGGGATGGTAGGGGAAAAACAAAGGAGGAGGCAACAATGCTTGATAAGAAATGTACTCATTACCTTGCTCATGTGATAGTAACCCCTCTGTACAATATTTTCACAATAAAAAACTTATTTAGAAAGATATTTCACTTTCTTATACTTATATGTTTCTTTAGAGTACTCTTTGTAGTGCATTTAATGGCTTTTAACTGTGGTTTGTACTTGGGGAAAATGTGGTTCATGCACATTAGCAAAGTCTTTCATATTTCTCATCACTAGGATGGAATGATGTTTATTCTCTTTTCACTATAAACACAAGATTTTCTGATAGAATTCATATGTCTTGGTGAACTTTATTTTTTAGAAATGATATTTAGCAGGAATGGGAATATGATGAATGCTAGTTATACTTCTCTCTGGAAAAGAAATTGTACTGATTTTTTCAACTTAATATTTTTCATGTGATAAGCAGCATAAACATGTGTTGGGGCCCAGATAGCTAAGAAAAGCAGGCTTATGCCTGCACTTGATGAGCGAGGTGAGGACGAACATTTCTATTTGTAATCAAAATGATAGAGGATGTTTTTCTCTGCTTAGGTTTTCTGTAGAAGTCTGTCGTCTGAAATGCTTCATCATAATTTAATTCTACTCTGATCTAATAAAATCTAGGGTACCTTTGACAGAAACCAGGGTTCAAAAAGATCCACTTGAATTTCTTCTTTCAGTTTAAGGCTCTTGTGTAATGCTTCCATTGACCCAAATCCTGGTAAGCAAATTAGACATTAAGTACAGAATGAAATCATTGACAATACAGTTTGGCTTTCACTTATGCTGTACAGAGCCCCATGCAGTGGGTCTAGGAAGGGTGAAGTCAAGCTAGGAAACTTAGCCATCAAATTGACAGAGCAGAAATGAAATTACTCCATCCCTCATAATGAGTCATCCCTTTGGGTGACCTTGGAATCCTAAACAACATCCTACAGTACATGTAGCAGCCATGAGCAATACTATGTAGTTAAAATGAATTAGACCCATTGTTTCTATCACCATCATCTTGGGCAGCTTGCTATACTTCCCAGAGAATATGATATTTCTATTCTTGCTTCAGTGGTTTGTTGAAACATGAGCAAAGAAACCCATGGGAGAAGCTTAGCAGACATCCATTCAGCTATAGCAGTAGTAAGTCAATAATCTAAACTCTCAATTCTATTCTATATTCAAATCCATAGATACATATATAGTTTTTCTACATATGATTTTTATAATAATAATAATAATGTATATAAGTAAAATCCATGTATATATACATATTTTTATACATATATACATTAATTCCATTAATTCCAGCTTTTAGCTGGTTACTTGAAGATAATATTCTTTGGAATTTATTTGCCTACATGTCTTCTTAGAACCACAGTTCTCAGATCTCAGTCTCCTAGATAGTATTATAGTGAGTCACTGGAACTAGGTACAAATCCCAAATTTTGATAATTCACATTCTGCTTATGATCATCTTGTATCATTATAAAAAGTGATTGCAGGTGCCAACATCTCATTCCTATAATCCTAGCTACTCAGGAGGCTGAGATCTGAGGATCACATTTTGAAGCCAGCTTGGGCAGAAAAAGACTGTGAGACTCTTATCTGCAATTAATCTCCAAAAAGCCAAAAGTGGTATTGTGGTTCAAGTGGCAGAGCACTGACCTTCAGCAAAAAAAAAACTCAGGACAGCATCTAGGCCCTGAGTTCAAGCTCCAGGACCAGCAAATACACACAAAAGGTGACACCCATGAAGAACAGTTTGTCCACTGAACCCTAACATATTGAGAGGTACATATGCATGCATATCTGTATCTATTTATCTAAGGACTTATGGCCATGATTTGGTAATATTTTATTATTCTTTTAAATTGCAATGTCAAATCATCAAATCAACCTATCCATAGTAGTAACTGAAAATTATACAAGCTAAAAGGTGGTTTAAATTAATATTTAAAGTTTAAATTTTAAATATTAATCATGATTTATAATAAAATCACAGAAACCATGAGGCTACCATCATCCTTCAATTGATACAAAGCTTATTTTAGGGAATTTAGATTACTTAGTATTGAATTACGCTGAATTAGACAGATAAATCTTTTAATTTACTACAGCCTATCTTACTGAGGGTCTTAGACTTAGGATAATAACCATGCTTATCTATTGAAATTGTATGAGAAAATATTACCCTGAGAGAACTAAAATGATCACTCATCTTTAGTCAGGACCATATCAGACACTTGGGCTCTGTTTCAGGAATATATACCTGGAAATACATTTTTTTTCTTGTAAATCTTATGAACTTCTACATCTTCCATTTAGAAAGCCTCCTTAAAAATTCTCTTATCAAAGACCGTTCTGAGACTACCTAGCAAGAGGTGTTTCCTACCTTTAAGTAGTTGTACCAAGAGGCTTCAATTCAACCTGTCAGTCTATGAGGATAAAGCATCTTCCATCATTTTCACCCCATTCTCTCAACTCTACCTATCCCTTCCAGCTACTCGGTTCCATTTTCACATACGTTCATTGAATATTATGACTGTATTTACCACTCCCCTTTCTCTCTTCACTCCCAACAAAATGTCTTTCAACTCCCTGGTATTCATTTGGTTAAACTTTAAGTTAGTTGTTCAAAGAAGTTATACCATTAGCAATTTGTCAATTTGTTATGACCGTATATTTATTTTCATAAAATGTTTAATTTTGAAGAGGCTACATTCTTAGATAAACTCCAATATTCGATGTTTTTGTTAGTTATATGTCATTTGTAAGACATTCAAGTATGTAAATACATTTATCTTTTAATAAATCAAATAATTGATCTACCCCATACTATTACATGACAAAACACAAAACAGTTGTTTAAATATAGATGTGGTAGGTAGGGCTGGCTTTCACTTCTGTGCTTTGCTCCTGATTCTGGATTGTAGTCCTCATCATTACAGCAGGGTCATTATGCCTACCTAGCCATTTAGCCTACCTAGCAGTTAGAAGGAAGGCAATCACAGAGCCTTAGAAAAGTGACCCAAGCCATCAATTACTACTGAGGATATCAGCTGTGCTAGACTCCCAGAAAATGCATCATCCACCTGCTTGGAAGTAGAGGGCTCTAAGAAACACACTGGAAATCATGACAGTATTAATTATCCCAGTTCACAAAGAAATTTTAATGCCATGCCATCAGAAAATGGTCCTAGGAATCATCTCTAATAGTCTATCCTGGGTCTCTCAGCTAGGTAGTCACTATAGTCTAAAGTAACCATGACTAAAAAGTTGTGTGGGTTATAAAGCTATAATCCAGCTTTGTCTGCCAGCTCCTTGTGAGGAGGTCTTTATTTAGCATGTCTATTTCCTAGAAAAACACTGAGAAGGAAGTGAAAATCTAATTCATTTTCTCTTAAAAGTCAGTCCTGAATTGATTGCAAGGAGTTCTGTTGAACTGTTCAACTTTCTAGCTGTCATGGAATCTTATTTAATCAGGAGTAGACTGAAACAGAAGACGAAAAGCACGAGTCTCTGTGTATACATCTGTGTATTTTTAAAATTACAAGTGCACTGTTCCAACTAGAGCCTGTCTTTTATCTTTTTTATTTGCCATTTTATTTGCTAACAATATTTCCTGGTGTCTATAGTAACAAGCTGACTTGCTTTATTAAAAAACAATTTAAAAGCATATGAGAATTGTTTTTGCATTCAAAATCAACGTAACTTCTAATAGGGCTAAACTAAATTTATGTTATACATGCAAGTTGTAAAGAAAACAAAATCTAAAACACCATGAAAAAAATCTTTTATTTATTTAGTTTTCCTTGTGCTAGTACGAGGATTTGAGCTCAGTCCTGCGTAATTTCACCTTAGCTTTTTCACTCATAGTTAGTACTCTACCACTTGAGCCAGAACTCTACTTCTAGCTTTTCGGTAGTAAATTGGAGATGAGAGTCTTATGGACTTTTCTTATGGTCTGGCACAATCCTGAAATCTCTCCTTCCTAACTAGGATTATGGGTATGAGACATTAGTACCCACTTTGGTAAAACATTAAAAAAATTCTGGTATCAGAGTGTTTTAAGGTTTTTTTTCCTTAGTTGTTAAATTATATTTATTAGTGTTTTTATAGAGCTTATTAAAATATCAACACAACCATGTCACTAACAACAATATTAAACTTTGAAAATAAGGTCTGGATCACAGCATCAGGTTTTAAGTAATGTAGACTGGGACTAAAACGCAGCTTCAGTCTGGAGAAGAGAGATAGAGATAGAGGCTTGGAGATAGAGATCAACCTCACTGGAATGGCTGAAGCCCAAAGTGCAGTGCACAGACTAAGATGGTTCTAATGACAGAAAATTCAGAAGACACTCAGGCAAGTACCATGGAAAATGTCAGTGTTTAGTGGAAATGGTAGCTAGATATAGTTCCCAACTTACAATTCATAAATAGATATTTGCTTGAAGAGCTTTTAAGAAAGCATGGATATTAAGTGAAGTAAGCCAGGCCCAAAGAAATATAGGTCCCATGGTTTCCCTTATTTTCAATAACTAGTATATGACTAGGACAAGCAGAAAAGATCAAAAGCTATGTACATATGACCAGATAAGATGATGCTTAGCAAAATGAACCCAAGATAGGGACACAAGTGTTTTTTATCTTTCTTGCTGTTGTTTTTAATGTATTTACAATGGACTATGTGATTTTTTTGTTTCTTTTGTATGTTTCTTCCCCCATAGTATAACCCCTGTTTTCACTGTATTGGATTCTGTTGATCCAGATCTTGTTTATACATTTTTCTAATTTGGGGAAGGGAAGGGAAATAACAAAATGCTGAAATAAGGATACAGGTCGACTTATTGTAACAATGAGATATACAAGACATTATGTTGAAAATAAACTTTACAACTTGGGGGGGAGAGAGGGAAGATTTGGGGCGGTGGGGAGGAAAGGGATGATGGGAAAAAACAAAGAAGTAGGTAAAAATGCTAGGAAATGTACTTATTATTTTACTCATGTAACTGTAACCCCTCTGTACAGTATCTTTACAATAAAAATATACTAAAATAATAATCTAATAAAAAGGAATTATTGTCAATGTTTTAAAAAAAGAAAGCATGGATTCCATAGGCTCCATCATTGCTTTTTAAATTTCTTTCTGTTTTAATTTATATTTTATTTATTTATGTATATTATTTATATTATATTATTTATATTTATTATATTTTATTTATATTATTTTTAGATAATAGAGGTTAATTCTTCATCATTTTTAAATCAGTAGTAATATTTTATAACTCTAGAAATGTGCTTTAGTTTCTTTGCCTGTTCTGGGCCTTGAACTCAGGGCTTAGGTGCCTTCCTGGGCTTCTTTTACTCATTGGAAGTACTCTACCATTTGAGCTACAACTCCACTTCTGGCTATTTTGATAGTTTATTGGAAGTAGGAGTCTCATGGCCTTTCCTGTCTGGGCTGGCTTCAAACTGTGATCCTCAGATCTTCTGAGTAGCTAGAACTACAGGCATGAGCATTGGGTGCCCAGCTATCTTAATATGCTTTAAACAAGAAATTGACATTAATGTAATTGTATGTCATTTATATACCTCATTAGTTTTCTATTCGCTCATTTGTATGTGTTTGTGCCTATTTTCTTCTGCACAGATTTTCAGATATGTGGAGTTCTATGGTGTGTACCACAGTCCAAATACTGGACCTTTCCATTATAAAGATTCCCCATGCTACCCACTTTTTATAAATCATGGCTGCCTCTACTGCTCCAGCAATTCCTGTCATCTATTAATTTGTTCTCAAGGTGTTTATGTGATTAGAAAAGTTACACAAATGGAGTCATAAAGTACATAATATTTTAAGATGGTGTTTTCTCACTTTATCATAGGAGATTTATACAGGTTGTAGTGTTTTATCTATCGTTTTTTTCTCTTAAAATTATTAAATAGTATCCTACAGTATAGGTTTTTTTAACCACATTGTCAAGGTCATGTACAGAGGGGTTACAGTTACATATGTAACTGACAAATGTAATTGACAAAACATGTCTTGTCAAACATTGTTACCCCCTCCTTCATTTTTCTCCTACTTTCTCTCCCCCCCACAAGACCCTCCCACAAGTTGTAAAGTTTATTTCTAACATGTTGTCTTGTGAGAATCACTGTTCATTGCTTTACCCTTTGACCTTTGTTCCACCATTTTGTTGTTCCCCTTCTCTTCCCTAAATCAAATAAACATATATACAATTCACAGGGTACCAAAATCAAATACAGTGACAACAAGGGATAAAAACATAGAGGAAAAGAAAGAAAAAAGAAATAGCTTCACATAATACATGAAAAACAGCAACAACAAAGAAAAATCTCCAGTTTCCATATTTTGGAGTTCATTTTCCTTAGCATCAGCTCATATGGTCATATGTATGTAACTATTGAGCTATTGTGAGCCTCTTCTAGGACTATCATATTAAGTAAACAAGACCCAAAGAAACATAGACTCCATAGTTTCCCTCATTTTTAATAATTAGTATATGTCTAGGATAGTCCTAGAAGAGGACCACAGTATGTTTAAACTGTCACTCATTGGGTCGTTTGCAGTTTCTGATGGTAATAAGAGAGATCCTAGTAAGTCTGCCTGTATATTAAGGTTTATAAGATTAATTTGATTAACATTGGATAGCAGATTTCCTTAGAGGAACAAGAAATCTAGATTGCTGGAGAACAGTCAAAAGTTTTCTTCCTATGAGACTTGTAACAGGTGATGCCTAACTTTGGTTCCTTTCTTAACATTCCAGATGTATTTCATCAGTGAGGTCTGTTTGTACCAGAAGTGATTTAGGCTGGCAACATTACTAACGTTTTGCCCTTTGTCAAGTTTGCTATGAAAGAGAATTACAATGTTACCTAACCCCTGATGCAAAAGTAGGTATGATTTAAAAATTTTTAACCTTGGGGCTGGGAAGGTGGCTCAGTGGTAGAATGCTTGTCCTGCATGCATGAGGCCTTGGATTCCATTCCTCAGCACCACATAAGCAGAAAAAGCCGGGAGTGGTGCTGTGGCTCAAGTGGTAGAGCACTAGCCTTGAGCTGAAGAGTTGAGGGACAGCGTTCAGGCCCCATGTCCCTGATCATTGGTAATTTTGCAAATCCCTCTGTTAGTTTAAGTGTTTTTAATGATGTACTTGTTCATTTGACATTTTTCTATTGGGTTAAATTTTCCTTATTAACTAAGCAGTTCTTATATATTAAGAAGAATGCATCTATATTATCCTGTTTGTACATGTGTTTCCTATTCATTTATTTCTCTTTCATCTTTTTAATGATTAATTTAGCCAAGGAGAAGGTAAGTTACATATATATAGTTAAATATGCCAATATTTTCTTTATGAATTCAGGAATTTGTATTAGGATGATGAATTTTCTCCTCCAAGTTTCTAAGCATATTTGTCACAATTTCTATTGAACATTTATCTTTTATGTAGAGAATACTCATTGTTTCATTGATCTTTTGAGGAGACTCTCTATTTTGTAACTGGAAGTTGACTGGGACATTGTCTTACTTTTCTTCTTAGCACCAAATTTCACCTGGGAGTTCCTTAAGGCAGATTCCTTTCTTAATTAAGAGCCTCTCATTTGTGCTTGAGAACTGTACCCCTGCACAGCAGTAGCATAGCATTTTAATTAATTACCTTGCCAATTGCCCCAAGGACTCTTCTGACTCCCAAGCTAGATTTTCTCTGATCCTGGGAGATTTTTGGTGTTCTGTTGGAAAATTCTCTTTTCTCCGAAGTTCCTCTTGAGCTGTCAGTTGCTTATCTCTGTGGGGTTTCCTTTCCAATTATTTCCCATCTGTTTTATATATTCACAAAATCCTTCAACAATTCTTGCCCTCTGAAAGCATCTTACTATTTTTCTAGGAATGATTCTTTTGTAGTTTCAAGGAGTTTTAAGGTGGAAAGTGAATCAAAGCTTATTAGGTCAGTCAGTCTGACCTAGAAATGAATGCTCAAGTTTTTGTTGTTGTTTAAATCTTGCTTGATTCTAAAATTGAAGAATTAATTCCTAGTTGGAATAGCATTCAAAAGGTATGTTTAATAGATAAAGCTTAAATTATATAAGCAATCATAATCTCATGTCAGATATTCAAAATAGCCTTGTACATTTTAAAATATACAGTTAATTGGGTAAAACCATTTAATTCAATTGTAGCTGGTTTTGAGGGAAAAGGTAGTCATTAACATGATTAACCAATCAAGGGAACCAGCTTAAATTGTTAATAATATGGTTAAGTCTCAGCTAGATTCATTATTAAAGTACTGCTAAAATATCATGTGGGTTATGAATGAAAGAGTAGTTTTATGATACTTAAAATAATTTGAGCCGTCCCCCACGGTATAACCCCTGCTGTCACTGTATTTGATGTTGGTATAATTTGTAGAGGGGAAAGGAAAAAACAAATTATTTAAATAGAGATACAGGTGGACCCATTGCAACAATGAGATGTGCAAGTCGTTATGTCGAAAACGAACTTTACAACTTTGGCCTTGGGCGTGGTGGGGGGGAAGGAGGGGAGATAGGAAGGATGGGAAAGGGAAAGGAAGAGGCTACAATGTTTGATAAGAAAGGTACTCATTATCTTGCCCATGTAATTGTAACCCCTCTGTATGGTATTTTCACAATAAAAATAATAAAAATAATAATTTGAGCCAGGTGCTGGTGGCTCACACCTGTAATCCTAGCTACTCAGGAGGCTGATATCTGAGAGTCATGGTTCAAAGCCAGCCTGAGCAGGAAAATCCATGAGACTCTTATCTCTCTAATAAACCACCAGAAAATCAGAAGTGGCGCTGTGGCCCCAGTGGTAGAGTGCTAGCCTTGAGCTGAAGGGCTGAGGGACAGTGGCCAGGACCAGAGCTCAAGACCCACAACCGAAAAAAAAAAAAATGAGACTCACCTTAAAACACAAATGTGAAAGATTACTTCATGTTTAGTGATGGTAGTGACACTAGGTAATAGTGTGGTATCACAGATAATTGTCAGGAAGCAATAGAAGCAGTTTATAGAAGGTATAAGAGGCTCATAGTACTTTGTATTGGGAACCAATGATAGAGAGGAAATGGGGTGTCAGGAACCATTTAGGGAGAAGTGGAAGATATTGTCCTTTTCTCAATAATGATACATGTTCCAACATGGACAGTTAGAGCAAGAGCGCATACAAGAGAAGAGAACCACAGGTCTCTCATCTGAGATTTCACCATGAATGTGGATCACCTAAAAATGCCCATAAAGCACTTGGAAAAATCTCAAATTCCCTATTAGGTCATATTCTGAATCACTCACATGATTTCCATGTGGTTGTGTCACATTATACCAATGTTTATAATATATAAAATGTACATATATGTATATACAGGCCAGTGTAACATATACATATATAAAACATATACACATTTATGTACATATATTCATATATACATATCTACACACATATATGTATATACATATGCATTTTGAATGTAATTCTATCAAAGCTAGCAATATACTTTGGCTTAGATGATATTTACATTATAGGGTGAAAATAGAGGCCTGAAGAAAGAAAAGTAAAGCTAGAGCTAAGAGGTAGTGTGCTTAGAGCAATACCTATTAAGTACAATATTTTTTACATTAGTCATGTGTGTATACAACCTTACACAAATTCTTGTGTCATAAGATCATAACATTTCATTGCAACAAAGTCCAATGTTGAATTTAGCATGTAAGTTTTTGGGTATAATATTATGGGGCAGAGCTCAAATGATGTGGAACCAGATATTTCTATATCATTCCTTGCTTGCTGTTCATGGGGACTGATACCAAGGATGTGAATTAATTTAACCTAGAAAATATATAACATGTTTCCAGGAGGAATAAGCTATTGTGTTTGCTGTTTGTTTTGGGAAATGCAGCCCTCAAAACACAAACTAAGCTGAATGATTTGTAGCCTAAATGGTAAAAAAAATGTGTGACAGACTAACCATAAAAACAATAGAAGTGTGATGAGTGCAAATAAGTGAAGAGAAAATGAACCTTACTTCGTTAACCGGTTCCAAGGAGCTGACATTCCACTTAGCTCCCCAAGGGGACCTAATTAAGACAATGATAAGGAAAACGAGGGAAGACTGTGATCACAGAAACATTCCCATGAGAAAGCAGGTCAGATGATGTTGGGCAACAACTGTTAGCACAGAGAAGTTCAAAGTTTCTTATGAGTGAAGGATTAGGTTATGGAAATATCAGTGTGTGTGTGTGTGTGTGTGTGTGTGTGTGTGTGTGTGTGTGTATTTCAGTCTAGTCTTGACTGCACTTGAAAAAATTAAGGTAAAATGTCTTTAAGAAAGTAAAAACAAGCTGGTGGCTCATACCTGTAATCCTAGCTACTCAGGAGGCTGAGATCTGAGGTTCGTGGTTCAAAGCCAGCCTGGATAGGAAAGTCTGTGAGATTCTTATCTCCAGTAAACCACTAGAAAACTGGAAGTGGTGCTGTGGCTCAAGCATTAGAGTGCTTGCCTTGAGCTGAAGAGCACAGGGACAGCACCCAAGTCCAGAGTTCAAGCCCCACAACTGACACACACACACACACACACAAGAAAGGAAAAACATGGAATATTAGTTGTCATCTAGTATAAAGTATTTCATTTCAGATGGAGGTCACGAAACATTTAAATATCTATATGATAAGCAACGTTTTACTCTGTAATTTCACTTCATCAAACCTGTTAATAGTCAAAGGGATTTGCACAGAAGTATATTCAGGGCTCACCATGTTCTCTCTTTTCTATTTCTAAATATTTCAAACTTTTCTATAAATATTCAGAAATAGCTATTTATAAAAACAGTTTCTTCCCACCATACAACACAGGAAATATTTTCATAGATTCTTTATTTTCACTTAAACTATCAGTATGACATTTCGTTGCAGTTAGATAAATGAATCAAAAAGTATAAATATTTTGTAACTCCAAATAGAATTCTGGTTTTCAAATTGAGTTTATTTAATTAGCAATAACTTTTTTCCATTTACATGTCAACATTTAAAATGTTGATATTTGTACAAAATATTTACACATATCTTGTGTACCATAATATCTGGGAATTTGAACTGTTGAATGATAAACAGCCTAATTTACAGAATTCACTGATGAATTTCCTGGTCATAGCTTAGCTGCCTGTTATACTGTAGCTATTCAATAAGCATGTGTTGAATGAGTAAATATGATACAACTACTTTTAATAGAACACTTAGATTATACAAATTATTTTTAAAGAGTACTAGAAACACTTATAATCCGTTACCTTGTGAAAGCACTATTAACAATTTATTGAATATCCTTTTTGTTATATTTCCAGCAATATTTATAAAGTGATTATTATAACTTAGTGTAAGTTTAAGAATCTAGTAAATTAAGTACTCATTACATTGCTCATGTAACTGTAACCCCTCTGTACAGTACCTTTACAATAAAAATATGTTAAAAAAGAATCTAGCAAATTAAGTACTGCTCTGTGACATAGTATTTTTTCTCATCCATTTTTAATCCTTAAATTGTTGTACAAAGGAGTTTCCATTTAAAACAGTTCCTGAATTGAATGCATCTTGATCAATTCTCCCTTTGAACATCCTCAACTATCCTCTCTTAACCACATCTTCCCTTACTCTTCTTAATTTTGCAGGAAATATGCTGAATTCTTGGTCTCATTCTCCTCCTCTCCTCTTCATTCTTCTACCCTTTTCTCCTTGACTCCACCACACCCCTTTCAAGTAAGTGACATTTTTATGCCTTCTCACATATTTAAGGGATTTTAAATGTAATAATTTATTATGGAAGATATAGTTAATTTTGGTTTATATTTTGTTTAGTGGAAATATAAGTTAAGAGGATTAGATCATAGCCATTTGTTCTCTCATGAGGAACTTCAGGAAGAATAGGCAAATGTGTGTATGTTCTTCATCACTTTGTTTAACCATATTTCTATTTACAAAGTTTTGACATATTTACTAGGCACCAAGAGTCTATGAGGAACATGACAATAGGAAGCAAGAGATTTCACTAATGTGTTTGAATGAAAACATTTTCCTTTTCCTTTTTTTTCTTCAATATTTTCCTCATTAGGAACAAATACAGCCAAGGCTTAAAGGGCAAAGGAAGTACAAATGCTTGCCTTGAAACTTATTATTTTTTGAGGAAGCCATTTGTACTCACTGAGGGACTTGATTTGAAATATTTTCCTCTCTTCTTATCCACCCTAGTCTGACAGCAAACATGTAATAACAAAACCCACAAAACATGTTCCATGTATTCTAGTTCTGGTTTTGTGGTAGTCATATTTCTTCTCCAGTGTGGAAAGAAAATTTGGAAATTTTTATAATATACTCATTAAATTTCCTAAGTAACAAAACAGAGTTCAGAAGGTAAATCTTCTATTATATATATATATATATAATATTAATCAAGGATTAGTGAAATTAAGAAAGATATACTTATTATAGGGTATATTAATGTTTTCAATATTTGGAGTAATTTGAAATTATAAATAAAATTGCTGTAAAAGGCTGAGTGCCATTTGGAATTTTAGAGTAAACATAATAAGGTTTATCTATTGGCCTCAGTATCTGAAGTTAGTATGTAACATTTTTTAGTAGTGACCTAATCTGGAAACAAAATGTTTTTGATTTTTTAGGTTAAAACAAGCTATGAAAACCCTACTTTTTTTTTTCTGAAACCAACCTTCACTTCATAGTTGGTCCTATTAGAAGTGACTCTAAAGCACTCAGAGCTACCTCTGCAGACACCTTTTTCCTTCTATGAAAGGGTAGAGAAGTCTGCAATAAATGGTGAGTCAGTCATGTATTACATCATGTAACTTCTTGTCAGGAAGTACAGAAGGAAAAGTGGGAGCAGAGGTGACTTGGCTCAGCTCACATACTATGTGATAGGGGCTGGGGCAAGATCCCAGGGTCCATCCTGATTCAAAACCTGAAATGATTCCTTCATTCTCAGCAGGTGCTTCTTACCACAGCATGATTTTCCCAAGTAATAGCCTTCAAGGTAGATTTTTGACTGCTAGGCAATGTTAGGTATTAACAACATACCAGCCAGGTGCTACTCAGAAGGCTGAGACCTAGGATGGTGCTTCAAAGCTGGCTCAGGCAGGAAAATCCAATCAACCATTGCACCCCCCAAAAAAAAACCACCATAAAACAAAAAACATTGGCATTGGAGCTGTATTTCAAGAGGTAGAACAACAGCCTGGAAAAAAGCTAAGAGAGAGCAGGAGGCTCTCATACACACATGCAGAAAAGTGGGGGTGGGCATCATAGAGAAAACACAGGGAAGAGACACACAGAGGTGTGGCTGTCTGAGACATGTCAGGAAGGCATCTCTGCCTGTGTCTCTTTCTCCACAACGTTTGCAAAACCCACATTTAATATTGCAATGGTCTGAAACACTTTCACTTCCTTCTGGCCTTATAAGGCCAGTGATTTGGACTTCTCTTTCTTCTCTCTGCCATTTCCCAGTATAAACTTTAGCATTCTCTGTGATTTATTTCCTTCCAGTACCGTCCTTCACTCCCTCAGTTACATAACCCTATTTAATAGAACTGGAAGATGTGTTTCCATTCTGCCCTCCCTTCCCCTTGTTGCTTTCACTTACCTTCTACAATGTTATCATGTCTCAAAGTGACTCTCCTATAAGGGTGTCTCCCTAGATTCTATTGGCTAATTCCCCCACTGCAGACCACTGTCTCTCTAAGTCACAATTCTGATTACCCCGATCTCTTTAAAAATCAATACCTAAAAATGAAGTCCAATTCTACAGCAGCATATAACACCCTTCTGGCATAGACTCAACACACAAGTCTTATTTCCTCATCCTAACTCTCCACACAGCTATTTATTACTGATTTTGTTCTTTAACTTTTTTGAGTAGCTCTCTCTATGGTTGCTGCTCACTCTTTCCCTTTAGTTGGAATGTGTACCTGGGAAATGTTTACATGCCACATTATAACATTTTCTCTCTGTGAATGAAGCTTTCATCTCTATGTTTATTATTTTAAAAATAAGTCTTTTATTGTGAAAATACTGTACAGAGGGGTTACAGTTATATGAGCTAGGTAATGAGTACATTTCTTATCAAGAATTGTTGCCTCTTCGTTTTACCCCTACCATCCCTTCTTTCCTCAACTATACTCCCCCCTTCCCACCCCCACCCCGCCTAAATTGTAAAGTTCATTTTTCAATATAGCATCTTGTACATCTCATTGCTGCAATGGGTCAACCTGTATCCCTATTTAAACAATTTATTTTTTTTCTTTCCCCTCCACAAATTATACCAACATCAAATACAGTGAAAACAGGGGTTATACCGTGGGGGGGGGGGAGGAACATACAAAGCAACAAAAAAAAATCACATGGGACCTTATAAATATGTTAGAAACAATCTATTTGATCACCATGTATGTGGCCTCATATTGCCCAGAATAAAAGTGGCTCAAACTATATTATCTTTTATTGATATTATCCCTCTGGGAACCAGCACAAGACAGTGGATAAAGGCTTAGATTTAGAGTCTGGAGATAGTCCTGGGCTCCCCTCCTACTGATGGTTGACCTTGAGAAAGTCATTTAGCTGTCTGATTATCTCAAAAGTGCTGAGGATAATGCTTGCTTTTTGCTTAAGATCTAAGTAGGAATATAAACTCCTCTTCAAATACTTGCAACCCAGAGGACTGAATGCAGAGGACTGCTTAATCAGGTAATGGAGGCTCTAAGTGTCAAAGTGGGAAGGCAGAGTAATACAGATTTTGCCAGCAGGAACTGCTCTTCCCCTCTTACAGGAGAGGAGAGAGAAGAAGACAAAGTTCCTGAGTTCAGAAACAGATCTGATATGGAGCTCTAGAGAGGCAGTCACTTAAAGAGGGTCCCATCCCAATGATCTTTCCCAGGCAAACTCAGGCAAACCCAGCCACAAGGCAGCTAATAAGAGGCTGAGGGTGTTGCCTGTAGGATCAGGTCCTTAGTATACAGAGCAGAAAAATAGTGAGGAATAAATAGGAAGCAAGCAAAGTACCTTTATTGGGTGTTGTTTCTGTATTTGTTAAGAGAATTAATACGAATCAGAAAATTTAAGGAAGCCTTTTCAAAGCTGAAGAGCTCCATAAAACACCTAGTAAGAGCTACAAGTTTTCAGTAGCCATGACAACGCAGTCACCTGCATTTCAAACTGCCTCAGACTAGGTAATGGAGACTCACTCTCAGATGAGGTTGGCCATACATCCCATCAAGTTGGGCCTCAGGACAAATGTAGGCATCCCTATTCTGAGCTCCAAGCCATCATACTTGCTTTTTAATGATGGAATTATTTATTGTCATGTTTGTTTAGGGAGAAAAATGGCTAAATGCATAATGCTGTCAGTATTCATTACCCACTTGCAACTCAAGGACCATAAAATGATCCAGAGGAAATTAGAGGCAGTGAACAGTTCCATAAGGGAACTGTTCAGGTTAGGAAGAAAAATGAATTTCTTTGCTTAGTGAGATAAGGCCATTCATGCATTCAACCAGCAAACCTACCCATTAGTTAGTGTAGGGGTAGATGCTTGACACAATCCTTGTCTTCCTGAGTTTATGATCTATTGATGGAAGGTGAGGGGGTTTAGTCTAAGGGTGTTCAAGACATCTCATTCAAAAACATTTGCATTGACAGAAGCCATTCACCAAACCTAGGAAGGATCTGAAGCAGTGACTAAAATCTCGTGTGAAAGATGACATTCAGCTGTCAGGAAGAAAGACCCGCCTTTATCTCTGAAGACAAAGAGGCCCAAAGAAGAATCTAGAAAGATAGGCCTTACTAAATGTCTCCTAGTTTATTAGATCAGATACTTTGTTCTATTATACCTTTCCATGAGTTTCTTCATCAAATTTAGTATTAAAAATCATGTTTAACTATTTTTAGAGGTCTTTATTAACTTAAGAAAGTTCCTAGCCAGCCGCCAGTGGCTCACACCTGTAATCCTAGCTACTCAGGAGGCTAAGATATGAGGATCACGGTTCAAAGCCAGCCTGGGCAGGAAAGTCCATGAGACTCTTATCTCCAATAAACCAGTAAAAAACTGGAAGTGGCACTGTAGCTCAAGCAGTAGAGCGCTCTCCTTGAGCTGAAAAGCTGAGGGACAGTGCTCAGGCCCAGAGTTCAAGACCTATAACCGACAAAAAAAGTTCCTGTGTCATATAAAACTTCTATCAAATATATATTTTTATATTTTTTTATTCCATCACTTGTAATTTCTCATGGGTATGATTGATTTCATTATTTTTCTGTTTCCTTCTTTTGAATATTTGTATTCTTTAAGTAGTTGTACAAAGGAGTTGCCATTCACCAAAGCAGTGTATGAATACAGTGTGTCTTGACAAATGTCATCCCTTTCAACATTCTCACTCACCTCTACAAACCTGCCCCTTCCCATACTTAATTTTAGGTTATGTATTGAATTTTTTCCATTTATTAAAGCAGTATATATGTACATCTTCTCCCCCTTTGACCCAAACCTTCCCTTATATTTCTCAATTCTGTGGTATATAAAATGAATTCTTGACTACATTCTCCCCTATTGAGAGAGTTTGTCTATGTAACATAGGCTGTGTTGAACTCACAATCTTCATATCTTTGCCTTCTGAGTGCTGAGAGTACAGGCACATATCACCATGCACACTTTAATCTATCTTTTGTTATAGGAGCCTCAGCCATAAGCCTAATATACATAAATATGTAACAAATCATATATTATGATGATATATTTATATATCTATGTATGATATGTTATAATATATTTCCCCTATTAGAAGGGTGGCTGGGTATCTAGCTTAGTGGTTGAACAATTTCCTAGCATGCACAAAGCCTTGAGTTCAATTCCCAGAACAGCAAGAACAACAACAAGAAGACAGTAACAATGAGAATGCAGAATGGTAAAAACTACGAGAAAATGGCAAAGCGTTTGGCAAGGCAGTGGCAATAGTCTGCGCCAGCGGTGAGCTCCCAGAAGCTCCTAACTCCAGTCCCCATCTCCTCTGTCCTCCAGCACCTGTCGAATCTATGAGATCAAGGTCTTTGATTCATTGCTTAGAATGAATATTTATGAATATTGCATTTCAAGCATTCTTGTTTGTAGTATATTTTTAGACACACTAATTTAAAACTGATCTGAGTGGACTGAAATGACCAAATGAAACAAGATAACTTTATCCAAGACAAAAGCAAAGTTTACCTATCTCACTATTGCCATAATAGAATACGGTTCTATAAAAAGGGAGTGATAATGATGATATCTGAAATTTACAGTAAGTTAAAATCTTTAAACATGGATAATTACAACCAAAAATGACAATAGCAAAAACATCTGAAGCATTAGTGATAGACAACTGTACGAACACTTGTGTATTTTACAAAATGTATATTAGTATAGTGGGATATGATACATCTTTAAAACTGTGAGTCTAATTTGCTTAAATAATATTTATGCAACAAATGATGGTAAATCATTGCAATTAGCTTTCTTTAAATCATGGTTGTGCTTTAGAGTTTGACTAACTTCAGAAGTAAGAAAGAACAAGATACAAGTTCTGAGAACCTTCCTGTCATTCAGCCAAATCATTAACAAAATTAATGAATATGAAACATATGGTCCCTTCCAGGCTCCATGGAAGGCACTAAGTATAAGGTAATGTGTAAAGTAGACTCCACTCATTGGCTAGAGATACAAGTCAATAAACAACTGTCATGGGTCAGGACAAATGGTTCCTAAGGGTAGATGCAGTGCTGGTGAATGGGTATTATGGAACCAGAGGGCTTCTGAAGGCAATAGAGGCCATGAGATCATATTATTTGAACACACATCACTGGTTCATTCTCAGCTTATATTTTTATACTATGTTTCAAAACTGTTTGAAAATATTTATGCTCCAATTCTGGTCTTTTCATAGACACATAAAGTAATTTAGCTTGCAAAACCATTAAGTACAAGTATAATTTATGATTGCCTGTCAGAATATTGGCAAAATAGTTTGTGTATTGTAGGAAGCATCTAAGATTCATGCTAGGATATGAATTACACTCAGGCTTAACCAAAAAGGCCAAAGCTGCTCTCAGACATTGGGGTATGGTGGACTCAAAGGTCACTCTTGCAAAGGTGCTTTGGAGCTGGTACACACCCTGTCAGAAGCGATGATTCTGTGCATTATCTCTCTGAACTTCATGTCCAGTGGCATCAGATCAGTAACTCAGAATTGGCCACAGTAGGAGCGTTTACAAATTGGTAAATCTCTAAATTTATTGGCTTTCTTTTCATTATGTTTTTCTTCATCCAGTGATCTGATGTACCTGGAACAGCATTGCTTTAGGTACAATGTCTGACTAGTAATAAGGTAGTTGACTGATACTTGATCTAGGGTGACTTTTCTTTTTTTATTGTAAAAATACTGTACAGAGGGGGTACAATTACATGGGCAAGATAATGAGCACATTTCTTATCAAGCATTGTAGCCTCCTCCTTTGTTTCCCCTTCTTATCCCTTCCCATCCTCCCCCTGCCCCCCCCACCCAATCCTCCCCAGGTGACTTTTCTACTCTTTCTCCATAGACAGGTCCCCCCCCCTCCTGGCTCCATTCAATTTAGATATCTTGTCCCTATTATCAACACAATGGTAAATTCTTTCTGTGCAAAGGTTGATTTCACAGAACTGAGTTTAACTATTAAATGTGTATGTGTGTATGCATATGTGCATATATATCTTCATTATCCATACCCTACCTATCACTGTTCCATTTATGCACAAGCCTGAAATGGAACACTGGGGAGTCCCAAACTGAATACTTGCTTCCTTGTTGTTTTCAATAAAAGGGAATGCTACTGCACTATTGGTAGGTGTGTAAACTTACTCAGCCACTCTGGAAAGCAGTGTGGAAGTTCCTCAAAAGACTATACATCGACCTCCCCTATGACCCAGCAATCCCACTTCTGGGTATTTATCCAAATGATTGCAAACAAGGCTATACTAAAGCTACCAGCACAACTATGTTTATTGCAGCATTATTCACCATAGCTAAGATATGGAACCAACCCAGATGCACATCAGTAGATGAATGGATCAAGAAAATGTGATATATATATTTATATAATAGAGCCTCTCTGCTTTCACCAGAAAGAATGATACCACCGTATTTGTAAGAAAATGGAAAGATCTGGGAAAAAAGTCATATTATGTGAAGTAAGCCAGACCCAAAGAAACATAGGTCCCATGGTTTCCCTTATTTGCAATAAGTATTATACATCTAAGATAATCTTATCAGATGAGCAGAAAAGCTGAATAGCTAGGTATGTATGACTATATAAGATGACACTAAGTGAATTGAACTTGACATGGATACAAGAGATTTTTCTCTGTTGTTGTTTTTTTTAATTTACTATGTGCTTTCTTGTTTCTTTTGTATGTTCTTCTCCCTATGGTATATCCCCTGTTGTCGCTTTGATTTTGGTACCCTGGTATTGTATATATGTTTATCTAAACTAGGGAATGGAAGGGGAACAACAGAATGGTGAGACAAAGGACAAGGGGGGAACCAATGGAACAGTAATATTCACAAGACAATATGTTGGACATGATCTGTACAACTCAAGGGGAGGTGTTGAGAGGGAGCGAAAGTAGGAGAAAAATGAGGGATAGGGTAACAAGTTTGACAAGAAATATATATTACCTTACTTATGTAACTGTAATCCCTCTATATATCACCTTGACAATAAAACAAATAAAAATATGTCAGCAGATACCTTGGAAAGGGAAACCTGCCAATGTAGCTGTTATTATACTATGCTATTTTTACTTTTTTTTTGGGGGGGGGTCCGGTTGTGGGGCCTGAACTCTGGGCCTGGGCACTTCAGCTCAAGGCTAGCACTCTACCACTCGAGCCACAGCGCCACTTTCAGCTTTTTTCTTTTTGCTTATGTGGTGCTGAGGTATCAAATCCAGGACCTCATGCATGCAAGGCAAGCGCTCTACCACTGAGCCACCTTCCCAGCCCCTATTTTTACTTTTACTAGCAGTTTTCAGAACTACAAAATCTGGGCTAGTTTCAACAATTGTTCGGACAATTAATGATTAGATACATGGAGTTAGTGGTTGCTAAATACACACTTTTTAACTCATGTCAAACACAAAATAACTTGGCTTTCTTTTTGTGGATTCCACTATTTTAAGTAATTTAACCACCTGTAAATACTGATTTACTCTGGCATTTTCTTTTACATGTAACCACTAAATGATTAATACAAACTATATCTTTGCCTTATGCTGTGGAGCTTCAGTATAACATGGTTCTGAGAAAACTAAGTTTGCTTTGGTTACAAGGAATATTCCTGGCAAAATGTTACTAAAGAAGAAAGGATTAGAGACCTTTGAGACTCACATGATGGTCTACAATTCATTTTTGATGAATATTCAAAATCAAAATAATAAGCTGGGCACCAGTGTCTGATGCCTGTAATCCTAATTAGTTCAGAGGCTGAGATCTGTGGATCTCAGTTTGAAGTCAGTCCAGTAGAAAAGTCCATGAGACTCTCATCTCCAACTAACCACCAAAAAGAGGAACTGTGTGGCTCAAATGGTAGAGCTCCAGCCTTGAGCAAAAAAAAATGCCAGGGACCAATCCCAGACCCTGAGTTCAAGCCCCAGGACCAGTAAACACATTCTCTCTCTCTCTCTCTCTCTCTCTCTCTCTCTCTCTCTCACACACACACACACACACACACACACACACAAACAAACACACATACATAAGTATTAGATGGTTCAAAGCTGATTCACTTTTAGTTTCACGTCTAAATTCCTTAGAAACTCCTCACGGATTTTGTTGTGTTCCCTCCAAGGATGGAATCAAGGTTAGCTGCCCTTAATCATGCAGGGTCTTGAGATTTAGTTGGGTTAAATTCTACTGTAATTTACTTTCATATGGTCACCAACTACTTTTCTCTTTTTTCCTCTAGATGTTTTTTTCCACCCCTTCCCTCTTCTTACTGATTCTTCTAACCTCTTTCCCTCTCCCCTCTCTTCTCTGCCCTTCTCCTCCTCTCTCTTCTTGCCTCTGTGCATCTTTTTTATATCACTTTTTTATTTATATGCTTTCTTCCTTCCTATATTCCACCTCCAATCTTCCTCCTACTTCTTATTCTCACTCTTTATTAGTTTTCATGTATTACCTACCCTTTTTGATACTCCCTCTCCCTTCTCTTTTTCATTTTATTTTAAAACAAATGCTAGTCTATCTTTGAGAAACAGAAGAAACTCAACATTGAAGCCAAGAATGGTGATGACTACTTGTAATCCCAGTACTTGGAAGGCAAAACAGGAGGATCACAAGTCCCATGTCAGCCTGTGGCTGGAGTGAGAAAGTTCCCACTTGAGCTATGTAATAAAATGTTATTTCAGAAAAACCAAACCAAATAAAATAGGTATCTCAGTATGCTTAAGAGTAAGAACAAAATTGATTTTTATCATATTAAAATTATGTAAAAGAAGCCTGAATATTAGAAATATTTCAGTGGATATATAGTCATACAATTACCTATATATTCTTAAGAATAATACATATATATAGTTACAAAATTATCTATATATTCTTTTTTTATTGTGAAAATACCATATAGAGGGGTTACAATTACATGGGCAAGATAATAAGTACATTTCTTATCAAGCATTGTTTACTTCATGCTTGGAGGGAACATTCATTTTTTTTTCTGAATATACTATTTTCAAGGCCATGAGAATACAGGGACAAAACAAGCAAAACAAAATAAAGTGAATAACTGCAACCACTAAATAAAACCATTTATCATCTAGTGAGGATAGATTTGCATAAGTTGGTCCAGATGGCCATATGAAATCTTATGACCAGATTCTTAATGGTTTTATTTATATTACATATCTCATGCTTTCTCCTTGGAAATATAGTCTAGGTACATCATCATCATATTCATTGCTCTGGTATAAACTGCAAAAACCCAGCAGGATTTCTTGTATATCTGTGTGGTTTTTAAATATAATTTTAACTTACTGTCCAGACGTATTAATTGGCTCCTTTCTGCAGATTGTTAGTGTGCTATCTGACCCAATAAGCCTGTAGAAGTATTTCAATTGTGTAATTACATCACAAAAGTCTTCCAATAGGTCTTTTTGTCTTGTGCAGATAAAGAACAAAAATTCAAGGCCTCTACTTTGAGGTTTGATTCCTTGTTATTTGGGAATCAGCTAAGCAGAATACACACACACACACACACACACACACAGAGAGAGAGAGAGAGAGAGAGAGAGGCTCCCAAGTGAATATACTCATTATGAGCATGGGCACATCTCTGGTGTTTATTGTGGGTTTTTTCCTTTGAGGCTGAGGATTTGAGAAATCTTTAGATAAAGGAAGCCTTCTTGCGATTAGTCTCCTAAGCACAGTTGCCAGGTCTGCTACTAAGCAGCTCCATACTTCCCTTTCAGGTCAAACAAGTCCCTCTCCTTTGGGAATCAGTGCAAGCACCTACAGAACCCACAGATGGCATCTCATCCAAGAGCCCAGCATCAATTACAATGCCTGTCACTTCATTTCTCCCATGCCTACACTGGTCATCAACCCACAAATAATTATCTGTGCTTTAAAAAATTAGCTAAAAAATTATCTGGAAGAAATTTTTCTTGCATTGTCTTTCTGTATTCTAGCACACAATTAGAGGCCAGTGTTGAACATTTGTTACCCATATGGCTATTATCAGCTGCTCATAAATATGTGAAGTCATTGTCAGGACTCAGTGGGAGAAAAAGAAAAGTCTACTCGTTTGCATTAATCCTTTTGATTTGTACTTAAAGGGGTATCCATTGGTAATGGAGCCAGTTTAGCTGTGAGGAGTCCCTGGAATTCACTCCTGTCAACCAATATCATAAAAACATACAAATACAGACTTGCCTTTCTATTCATGAAGGATTAGCAATATTATGCTCTGAGTCATTGTGCTTAGTTGACCTGAGTTGGGAGGCAGTGATTTAATCAGAACTTTTCTCCTATTTAACTTCCTTATTATTTTCTTCTACTTTCATGTTCACATTTATGATCCCACTTGGGTCATTTATTAGGGAGCTCAAACATTGCTTGTATGTGTGATCTCTTTATTCTCGTTCCGCATTGACAACTCCCCCTCCCCCATACCAGCATTGCTCCATTGTCCTTCAGTCAGAATTTTTCTTTCATCATGTACAAAGTTGTAGTCCATTATTCCCCTCTGGAAGGGGTTTTGTCTGCTCTGTGAGATCAATTACTCTGAAGACAGAGCTGAGGGTAGTGAAGGAGAAGGGAAAGCCAGCTGTTTCATATTAATGACCACACTCTTTCTTAGAACTGGGAGGCAGAGTAGAAGTAACCCTAGAAACAGTGATTATTGCATTCTAATAAGAGAAACTGGGAAAATTATTCAAGGCATTGATGTCATTTCCTAGTGGTGATAATGCATCATTTCCAGACTTACGGAGATTAACTGGTATGCCACAATACTGTAACAATTCCAAGTCATCTAAGTTTTGTTTCTTCTTATAACCTTTTAAGGGGGTTTCCTGGTTCATAGCACATTTCCTTAAACACTGAAATACGGACCTTATCATTGTTTTGTACACTGTCTTTCTAGAGAAGAACAGAAAAAAAATCATCCTTCTATAGGCAGGGTGGGATATTGTGTGGTAGGTGTTCGGTAACCATTTATTGAGCACTCAAGTTGTTGCTTGTCTATTTAGCTAGTCAAGGAAATAGAGATGTACATCACATTTATGAGGTAGAAGCCAGTAGGTCTTTCTCAATTGTTAAAACAGTAACTCTTCATGCTATCTGTCTGTACTAAATGGTTTGGTTTGAACTCTGTCATCTGATCATGTTGTGAATAGGAACTGAGCCTCCTAACTATATCTTCTACATAGAGATGTTCAGTCCCTGTGTTGTAATTAGTAGCTGGAAGGCTTGTGGCTTCTGTCACTAGATCATTCTGCTGCTGCATTGCTTTTGATAGAGGGGGCACTCATCACCCACGCTATATTCTGCATTTACATCCCACAGTGGACTGGCTGTCTTTCTTCCTTTGATTAATTGACTCAGATGGATCTATAAAAGCTTTTCATAAGCCTTGATTTTATAACCAAAAATGCACATTTTCTTTTTTTATTGTAAAACTGCTGTACAGAGGGGTTAGAGTTACATGAGCAAGGTAATGAGTACATTTCCTATCAAGCATTGTTACCTCCTCCTTTGTTTTCCCCTACCTTACCTTCCCTCCCATCTCCACAACTACACTCCCTGCCTCAATTATAAAGTTTCTTTTTCAACATAGTGTTTTGTACATCTCATTGTTACAATGGGTCAACTTGTACCCCTATTTAAACATTTTGTTTTTTCCCTCCCCTCCCCAAGCGAGAGAAGTGTATATACAACATGCAGGGCACCAACATCAAATACAATGAAACCAGGGGTTATACCATGGGGGAGGAACATGCAAAGAAATATACTAAAGCTACCAGCACAACTATGTTTATTGCAGCATTATTTACCATAGCTAAAATATGGAACCAACCCAGATGCCCCTCAGTAGATGAATGGATCAAGAAAATGTGGTATATATACACAATGGAATTCTGTGCCTCCATCAGAAAGAATGACATTGCCCCATTTGTTAGGAAATGGAAAGACTTGGAAAAAAATATATTAAGTGAAATAAGCCAGGCCCAAAGAAACTTAGGTCCCATGGTTTCCCTTATTTGCAATAACTAGTATATGTCTGAGACAAGCAGAAAATGTCAAAAGCTATGTACATATGACCAGATAAGATGATGTTAAGCGAAGTGAACCCCAAGATAAGGACACAAGTGTTTTTTTTTCTTTCTTGCTATTGTTCCTAATGTATTTACAATGTACCATGTGATTTTTTTTTTGTTTCTTTGTATGTTCCTCCCCTGTGGTAAAAATCCACATTTTCTATTATTTTGAATATATATACATATATATATACGTATATATATATGTATGTATATATATATGTATATATATATATTGGGGGGTCCGGTCGTGGGGCCCGAACTGTGGGCCTGGGTGCTGTCCTTCAGCTCTTCAGCTCAAGGCTAGCGCTCTACCACTGGAGCCACAGTGCCACTACTGGCTTTTTTTTTCCCTGCTTATGTGGTGCTGAAGAATTGAACCCAGGGCCTCATGCATGCTAGGCAAGCACTCTACCACTAAGCCACCTTCCCAGCCCTGAATATTCTTTAAGTTGGTGGTTTTCTACTTGGGTTGATTAAAAGTATATTATTAAGTGAGGTACTGGTTGGCTCATGCCTATAGTCCTAGCTACTCAGGTGGCTAGGATATGAGAATCATGGTTGGACCATGCCCTGCCAGCCTGGGCAGACAAATCCATGAGACTTTTATCTAGAATTAATTAGCAAAAAGCCAGAAGTGAAGTTGTGGCTCAGGTGGTAGAACACTAGCCTTGAGCAAAGAAGCTAAGGGAGAATGCCAGGCCCTGAGTTCAAGCCTTAGTCCTGGCATACACTAAAAACGTTATTAAAAGAAAAGCTTATAAATGAAAAAGTGAAGAATGAAAATCAGATATGTGTGTGTGCATGCACCTATGTTTTTTCTTTTTATCTTACTATTATATATTCTGCAAAAGGTTTGCCCATGGCATTTCACATGTGCATATATTGTACTTTGATTTGTTTTGTTCTCTGTCCCACACATATTTCAACACTTTTGGGGTTTACAGTCAATCTTGACTATACTAACCACATAGCTTACAGAATGGGAGAAAATCTTTGCCAATTTATAAGGGATTAATAACCAAAATGTAGAGGGAGGTCAGGAAAACTAAACTCCAAAGAACAACAAGCCAATAAAAACATGGGGAAATGACTTTAGCAAGCTATTTTTGAAACAAGAAGTATAAATTGCCAATAAATACATTAAGAAATGTTCAACATGCCTGGCCACAAAGAATATTTTCTGTTTTTTATTAATTTACTTTAATGTTATTATAGAGGTGATGTACAAAGGGATTACAATTACATGAGACAGTAATGAGTACATTCCCTTTAGTACAGTGTCTTCTGTTCCCTCATTCTCTTCCAGTCCCTCCCTCCTATCTCCACCCATGAGTTTTATAGTTCATTTTCACTAATGTCTACTAAGGTCCACTGCTGTACTTTTTCACCTTTTTTTCCTTGAAATTCCGTACCCCCCTCCAACCCTTCCAAGATGTACACTTGAATACACTTTACATAAGGTAAAGAAGACTAAAACTAAAAAAGAAAAAGGAAAAAATAATAAAAAAGGAAGCTTCATTTCTATATCTTGGAGTTTGTTTCAGTGTGTATATTATTTTCTATTAACACGAAGAGGCACTTAGGTATTGTGGCTTTGTGTTTCTCTCTTAAAAGTATCCTCTTTTGGTTCCACTATGTGAGTATCTAGAATCCTGTATAATTGATCATATCCCTGTGCATTTTAGATCTGACTTCCACATATCAGGGGGAACATGTGCTGTTTGTCTCTCTGAGCTTGGCTTACCTCACTCAACAAGGTTTGTTCTAGTTCTATCCATTTCTCTGCAAATGACCATTGTTCTATTCTTTCTAATGGCTGTGTAAAATTCTATTGTGTATAGATATCACATTTTTGGGATCCACTCATCTATTGTGGCGCATCTGAACTGTTTCCTTATCTTGGCTATTGTGAATAATGTGGCCACAGACATAGATGTGCAGGTGTCTTTATCCTATTCCAGTTCATGCTGTTCAGGGTAGATGCCAAGGAGTGGTATGGCTGGCTCATAGGGAAGGTCTATGCTTAATTTTTTGAGGGATCACCAGACATCTCTCCAGAATGTTCGCACTAGTTTACTTTCCCACCAATAGTACAGTTAGGGTTCCCTTTTCCCCATGTCCCAGCCAACATTTGTTATGTGAAATATAGCAGATTAAAAATGAGAAGTGCCATGTGTACTTTCTGATATGTGGATTCTACACCTTACAAAAAGCAATGAGAAGCTCAGCCCTCTGTGACAGAGCCAGAAGCCCATCGGTTTAATTTCCCACCCACTCTGATGATACAGGGAAAAGAAATCCAGAATCCTAACCTTGACCTCTCTCCCAGGACATGACTCAGATTCCTGATGAGCTATAAAAAGAGATTCCTGTTGGCCACAGTGATTGTGTATTCAGGAGTGTCCCAGCGGTGGAAATAGTGATGTCTTCATTACATTGTGACTCTAATGGAGTTATGGCTTGGTTCTGATTTTCTTGCTCCGCAGATCCCAGACCAGAAACTCCAAGCCTATTGCTTCTTCCAATTTCCAGGCTGCTCTGTGAGCTACCTTATAGCTCTCCACTAAAATTCAGTTTCCTTTTAGCCTGAATCAATATCAGTCGCAGTTGCTAATAAGTTTAACTGAAACAGAATTTCTAACCCAAAATTAAAACAATTAATGACTGCAAATATAATAGATGACGGAAGGTGTGTGTCTCTAATGATCAGCTTCATTTACCGCAAGGTTAATTGCCCAGAGGACTCTGGAAAGTAGGGTAGGGAAAATAGGGAAGCATGTTAATGAGATTAACAAGGATAGTTGGAGGTCATAGACTAAGGCTTGGTAGTCATTTGGGGAGGCTGAGGATAGGAATTATCTTCATTGTTTAAGAAGCCCATTGGCCAGGTCATTCTTGTCACTGAGAAGTTAGTCACTATACAGATGGGGTCACTGTCTCTTATTTCACATTCATATTGGTGATATATTCCTGATGTTCATATTAAATATGAACATCAGTGAATATGAACATCAGTGGTCTAGCTAATCTTTTCTTGCTTGTACTTTACAAAGCCATGTATTACTGAAGACTTAACACCTGATTTGTACTGCCAACTCTTGCCATGGTGTTATTATTCTCACAGTAGTTATTTTGGTGGGATGATGCCAGGCTCTAAATAGTTCCCCTTCTAGGCAGATACATTAACATGGAAAACCACTGGATCCATGGCTTTTGAGACAGGGCTCTACAAAAGGGAAGATTTTCCAAGAGATTCATGGATCCTTGGAGAAAACCCAACTTAAAAGAGAAGGGCTATGTATAGCAGCCATTCAGAAGATAAGAGAAATCTCCTTGGTTTTTGATGGCTAATGTTTTCAACTTGTCACAGCAATCATTTGCCACTACCAGAAACTGATATTCGATAAAGCTCTCCTTAGAACAAATCTTATCTTCTCCATTTTAAACTAATATTTGTTGTGCTTTGATTTGCTAATTTTTAAATGGAAAGTTTCTGGCAGGTTGTCCTATTAAATCTATTTTTCCTTTTTGGTTCTCTCTCTATGAAATAAATAAAATTAAGTTTCCACTTGCTTAGTCTTTACTGGTCACTGAGCCAAGTTTATATATATTAATTCATTAATGTATGAAAAATTGAGGTGATGCACAGTATTATTATCATTAAGGAAGAAAGCAATCTAATATAAGGAAATTGTCTACAGGTTACAAATAGGTTTAAAATGTTAAGCATTATGTCATGTTGTGCCAAAATAATCAGTAAGGTTAACCAAAAAGGTTAGGTGACTAGTTCCCTCTAAGAGACATTGCTCTTCATTGGCAAAGATCTGGTGTTAAATGGGTATATGATATGAGGCAAATCTCTTTTGAATGAACAATCTTAAATATCCTGTTGCTTCTTTTTAATCTCATGTTCAAAAGGTGCCCTTCTGTGATGAGTCAAGTGCAATCTTAAACTTTATATCTAAAACTATTCTTGTTTGATTTCAACTTATTTCTTTACTTATTATCACTCCAATATGCATCGTGAATTCTAGGCTCTGTTCATTGGATCAGTCAACTCTGTGTTTTGTTTCATGGTTTATCCTTAAATGCATAAGGAACTCGTTTCTTTGCAAATGGAATTGACTTTCCTGAGACTTGATTCCACTGGTTGTGTCTTCCTCATGGTCAGAACTCAACTTAATTATAGATGGATTTCTTCATCTCTCAAACTGAGTAGTAAGTTCATTCCTTAATCTTCTGAATATTTTAAGAAGATATTTTCATCTCTGAACTATTAGAATTTTCATTGTATGCTTTTGGAACCAAGGTTTTCTCCAGATGCTACAAAGACAATACAAAGTAGTGGTGAGTGCTCACATTTTTAGAGGTCAAATTTTTGTAATTTATTGAATTCAGTTCTTCAACCTAAGGCCTATTCTTCCCCCTCAGGAACTGGGGACACTATTCATTTTGTACATATATTTGGACAATCCAACCCTTGTATTTCAACTCCCTGTATCCTGCTCCCCTGTACCAACAAATCAATGGGTCAGTTTCAGATCTATTAAAGGTAACATGCTAGCATCAAAGTCTGTGTTTTCAAGAACAGACTGGGAAAAAATGGGCTGTCACAAAATCTGGAAATAATCTACATGCTGTTTGAAAAAAAGATCTCCAAACTCCTGGGTACCTGGAGCAGGAGTTAAAAGAGTTCTTGGTTTATAAATATTAAAGTAATTAAATATTTACTTTAGTTATTTATAGTAATATTGCTTAAAGTTAATAAGAACACGTTGTAAAAATGGGATGATAATCTAAATGAAGTTAAACTTCTATTTTTCCTGGCAGAATTGTGATAGACTATGCATACATATTTTTAAAAAATCCTGACTTCTAGATGCAATCCATAAAAGATTAAAGCAGCAAGGACTGCTGTTATTGCTATACTACTGTTCAAATAGATGTGGTCCTTTCTGATCTCAGATATTTCCTTTATTTAGCTTTACTTCAGGTATTTTGATGATCACTCCACTAATAATATAAAAGTTGCTAGGCCTTGAAGTTGAGCATGACAAATCCTACACAGATTATTACCTGTCTTGGAGAGCTCCTCTGTGCTTTTTGGAAAAGAATTTTAGCTACTCATTCCATTGTGAGAATTATTTGTAAGCTCTTCCGCTCTTTTCCACTTTTATCTTAAAAAAATGCTCCTGTATTCTCTTTCCTACAGTCTCTCTGGATAGTCAAGATGAGACTGAGAATTTGTAGTGACTTGGCTGGGTGACATGATGTATCATTCATCTGCTATCCAGTCCTTCTATTGGAAACTGAAAAACTAAAAACAACTTTAGTTAAAAAATTAAAGGAGATACTTTAGGATACTAGAACACACATACACACACACACACACACACACACACACACACACACACACACACACGATATACTCTGAATAGGACCTGTCACAGAAACAAAATTAAAATGCTTCTGTATAGCAAAAGAAACCAAACAATAGAGTAGAGATGACCCCCAGAATTTTTACTTCTTCTCTCTTATGAATTATTTGTATTTAATCCTACCCTACATGCCTAGTCATGTATACATCAAAGCACTCATTGACAGATCTTGAAATATATTCTTAAAAAAGTGCCTCTAAAATCATGTCAAAGTATCTTTCCAACTTAAAAAAAATACATTAAGACAAGGTAGGAAGTATTTCAGTCTCATGAGAAGCACTAACCTATATATTCTTGGATCTTGTATATATTAAGCTAATGTGTTTGTATTATAATTGGGATAGTGGTGGAAATGGGTTGAAAAGGAAGAGGGATATTAGAACCAACCCTCCTGATCTGGGGTACTGCTGATTCTCTCCTGTAATTCTAGCTACTTAATGTTAAGTCTGAGGATCATGGTTCAAAGTCACCTCGGGCAGGAAAGTCTGTGAAACTGTTTTCTCCAATCAAGCACCAGAAATCTGGAAGTGGAAGTGTGACTCAACTGGTAGAGGCTAGCCTTGAGCAAACAAACAAACAAACAACTAAGGAACAGTGGCCAGGCTCTGAGTTCAAGCCCCAGTACCATCCCATATGCACACACAAAAAATGACAACCCTACTTGTCTGTTTTCCTAACTCTCCGTGCTTCATTTTCAGAACCTTAACACAGCACCTGATTTACTGGCTGGTATGATTGAATTGACATAAAGACAGAAAAAACATTGAAGCAGATAATGTAAGTTAATATTGGAATAAAACTGGAAGTCTACCTAGCACAAAGGCAATACTAGGAAGCACACAATACATATTGGAAGGTCGAGGGACAGAAACGCCACTGGCTCATGACTGATTTGGTCCCCATCACCTGGGAAGGTTACAGCAGGACGAAGGCCATAGTAGATGCTCTAAGGCTCAATTGTCTCAGCCTCATTTGTCTTGCCTAACCTAGACAACACTTGTGCTTCTGCTAGCCACTATGAGCCTCAGTTGCTAAAGGCTCATTTTATTCTTACAGGTGAATTCATGCACTGAACTACAGCCTTTGTTGTTCTGAGATTTTTGTAATAGATTTCTACACAACCCCAGAGAGCAGCCCCCAGGCAGAGTTGACTAATAGGCAAAAAGAAATTTTTGTTGATAGTTCCTCTGCACTTCTGTGGAAAGGGAATCAGCTGAAAGTACACTCGGCTTGTAGCTTTCCATGGCTATCTGCTTCATTTCTGTCCGTCCAGCCTCTCCCGAGGAAACCCTCTCCTCCCCTGGCCCCCAGGTCAGTGTTTGTCACAAGAATCTCTGCTCCAGCTTTGCTTCTAGGAAGCTTTTTCCTTGATAGTCGATTACGGTGGCATTTGTCACATGCTATAGGGCCAAATACTTTCCATGGTATCAGGAATATTTGAGTCAAAAGTCTGACTAGTTTATATAAGTTTTAGATTCAAAATCAGTTCTGAGGTTCTGCTGTTCAGTGTCATGTGTATTAAATAATGATAATGCTGAGTGCTGGTGGCTCACGTCTATAATCCTAGCTGCTCAGGAGGCTGAGATGGAGGATTGTGGCTCAAAGCCAGCCTGGTCAGGAAACTCTGTGAGACTCCAATTAACCACAAAAGGCTGGAAGTAGAGCTGTGGCTCAAGTGGTGGAGGACTCCCCTTGAGCACAAAAGCTCATGGACAGAGCCTTGGCATAGAGTTCAAACCTCAGGACCTGAAAAACTAATTAAAAAAAGATAATGTATACTTGAAAAATACTCAGAGGATATTCTTATATCTTCAATCCCTCCAAATAAGTCTGTGAAGTGATTGATGAGTTCCTTAGCTTGGTTTAATCATTACATGATATATGTAAATCACATGTTACATAGACACACCTCTGTCAGCACCACACTGCTGCTCTGTGGTGTAAGCATACAGACTCCATGTGCAGTGAGCCGTATTATCTACACTCGTGTGAAATACAGTCTATGATTTCAATGATGAAGTTGCCTCTGGATGTGTGTGTGTGTGTGTGTGTGTGTGTGTACGTGTGTACGACGTGTGTACGTGTGTACGTACGCACCCACGTGCTGCTACTGGGGCTTGAACTCAGGGCCTTACATTCTTGCTCAGCTTTTTTGCCCAAGGCTGGTACACTACCACTTGAGCTACTCCTTACTTCTATGTGGGTGGATTTCTTAGCATGTATTCATGTCATTTAGCAACACAGGACTGCCTGTGAATTAAACATCATAAATATATTCATTTTTTTGTCAATTAGAAAGTAAATACATTCGAACAAGTTTACGTAAATCCCACACATACTCGTGGCACATGTGGATGTCACAATGCTGTACCATTCATTGCCAATCTGAGGGTCAGGGGTCAGGCAGTGAATGGGTACATGAATGGTACAGCATTGTGACACTCCACATGAGCCACGAGTATGTCTGGGATTTATGTGAACTTGTTAAAAAGTATTTACTGCCTGACCTCTGACCCTCAGATTGGCTTTTTCTTTTTCTGCTTGGATTTACCTCTCACTTTATTGTTCATTTCTGCCCAAGTTACATGGATGCATAGTACTCACTGATTGAAGTCACATTGCCAATTGACTCAGCTCTGTCCTCAAATTGCCAGCCCCGAAGCTTCCCTCAAGCAAGATCCATCTTAAAAGTTAAGCAAGCTTGGGATGCATCTAATAGGGAGCACCTTAATTAAGCCTGGAGATAGAGTCTTTGCAAGGAGCAAGAAGGGGCCTTCACTGAGTCAAGCTTCCTGAATTGCAGGGCCACACAAAACTAGCGCCAGGAAAGGGAACACGGAACATATTATGCTGTGTTTCAGAGAAATTAAGTGGTTGCTCTGGCTCTTGGAGTGGCTGAACGATTGTTATGTCTGACTTTTGCCAGTTGTTTCATTGGAATAATGTGGTAAGTTTAGGGGATAATATTTTCTCTCTCATTTCATTGAGCATAATGAAATATAGCCAGAAAAAAAAGAAAAAGAAACGCATTTCATGAGTTTCTCTCTAAGTCAGATATGGATATACTTAACAAAAAATCGTACTGAATTAAAATTCATATGTTCCATAACGTTTTTCTTTCCAAGGAATTCATAGCACAGATCTGACATTAATTCCTCTCTCCAGAATATTTCCTCTAGAATAGTCAAGAATAGAACAGCTCTAGTTTTTTTTTTTTGGTTGGTTGTGGGGTTTGAACTCTGGGCTTGGGTGCTGCTGTCCCTGCACTCTACCACTTGAGCCACAGCACCACTTCCGGTTTTCTAGTGGTTTTTGTTGGGGATAAGAGTCTCACAGACTTTCCTGCCCAGGCTGGCTTTGAACCATGATCCTCAGATCTCAGCCTCTTGAGTAGCTAGGATTGCAGGCGTGAACCACCAGTGCCCAGCGTAGCTCTAGATTTTAGATGGCAAAGATTCCTTGGTTTCTATCCATGTGTTTATTATGATAATTTCTGAAATTAAGGGAATTAGCTGGAGAAGAGAGTATCAGTGGAGGAAAATAGAAGTTGTTTGTTTTATTTATTCACATAAGCAATTGTTTTTAGTTTTTAGTAACAGGTGCAGAAAAAGATTTGGGGCCATTAGGAGCAAGAGACACAAGGCCTGTTGTGTTATCCTGACACCTAGTGGGAGGAAAACACAGTTTTGTCTCAAGTAAAACAGACCAGGAAAACAAACCTGCCAGAATTCCATGCATTAACTAATTGCAGTATTTGCCCAATGCAGTTATCAGTTGCAGGCTAATTTGTTTCTTTGTCTTCCAAATTATAAAATTCATGGGTTCCACCCCTGATATGATACTGTGAATATTACCATTCCAAGAATGTTGCCTCAACAATAAATGGTTTCAGTCCTAAACTATTTTCTCAACTTGGAAAGTGCCTTTCCCTAACTTCCTTTCTCCTCCCTCCCTCCCTCGCTCCCTTCCTTCCTCCCTTTCTTCCTCCCCTCCCTCCCTTCCTTCCTCCCTCCCTTCCCTCCTTCCTCCTTCCCTTCTCTACTTCCTTCCCTCCCTCCTTCCCTTCTCTACTTTCTTCCCTCCTTCCTTCCTTCCTTCCTTCCTTCCTTCCTTCTTTCCTTTTTCTCTTCCTCAGTTTTTTCATCATGGAGATCCATTGAAGGACAACTCTCCTCTTTTTTATCCATGGTCCATCTTATTTCTCCTGTTTTCCTCCTACTATCAACCTTTCCTGCATGCCAGAGTCCGTGTTTCAGGATTTAAACATGCCTGTTCTCCTCTATTTTCAGATGTTGAAAAACATAAAAATAATACTAGAAGCAAATAAAAAGTTCCCCAAACAAACCAAACAAAACACTAAACAGTCTTCTTCACTGTCAGGCCTAAGCTGTCTCTCCCCACCATGCTTTTATTCCCATTAGCCAGCAAAGAACAAGGAACAGATGTCCCTAAAGATGTCTATAGGTAAGTGATGAACCAAAAAAGACAAGCACTTACTACTCCATTCCCTCAATTAATGTTGATTAAATAACCCACTTCAGCTTAGATTTTGACCAGTACCTACCAAAGATTCCCCCGGCCCTACACACACCGATATTCAGTATTGGATTTTGCATCATATAATCAATGTGTGTGTGTGTGTGTGTGTGTGTGTGTGTTTTACGTTGTTGGACTTAATTACTGACAAATATTTGAATTTCTTGGTCATTACCTTATTAACCACACACTTTTCCTCCATTTTAGTTTAATTCTTATAGGTGCAATTTTCTCAACTTCCAATTTGAAACAATATGACCATTGTCCTGTAAGAGCTGGATAAGAAGACTAATAAAGGTATGAGCAAGAGCCAGTGGCTCACTCCTTGTAATCCTTTCTGTTTACGAGGCTAAGATCTGGAGGTCTAAGGTTCAAGGACAGGCTGGGCAGAAAAGTTCACTAGATCACACCTCCATTTAACCGACCATTTAACCTTCAGGCTGGAGGTGTAGTGATTACCTTGCCAGCTGCACAAGCAAATCTGAATATTTGAGTTCAATTCCTAATTCTGCTTAAAAAATGTGCAAGTAAATAAATACGTTAGATTGAATTGCTTCAAATAGGAAATAATTCTATATTCTTTTAATCTTTTAAATCCTATTTCTAAATTTTAGTGGAAGCAGAGTTACCTTCAAAACTTAAAAATTGACTTGAGTGTGCATGTGTGTGTGTGTGTGCATGGGGCATGAATCAGAGCATGGGTATTGTAGAGCTTGAACTCAAGGCCTGGGCGTTGTCCCTTGGCTTTTTTTTTTTTTAATAAGCATGGCACTCTAGCAATTCTGGCTTTGGTTAAATGGAGATAAAAGCCTCACAGATTTTCCTATGAGCTGGCCTTAAACTGTGATCCTCTGATCTGAGCCCCTTGAGTAGTTAGGATTATAGATGTGATCCACTGGCATCACTGTTTGAGGTATTTGCTTTACTCAGCTTCATCCACCTCTCTTTCCTAACATCCCCACAATGCTTTGCCTTGACTACTGCTAATTTGTTGATTTCCCTAATCCATAATTTTGCAATTGTAAAGTATTATATTAAAGTTCTGTTACTTATAAAGGCAGATTTTTTTCTTACTCAGCAGTTTCCTGGAGATTGATCTGTTTTCTTGTATGTGTAGTTCACTCCTAAGTATTGTTATGTAGTGTTCTGTGGTGTGGAGTACCAGCGTTTGCATAGCTGTCCCTTCCTGAGATGGCCAGGTTTGGGGTGGTAGGAAGAATCCTACTGTGAACATTTGTATACAGATTTCTAGGAGCATATACATTTATAATGTTGTGGGATAAATATCCAAGAATGCAATCACTGGGCTGTTTGTGGTTGCATATTTAGGCTTATAAGACATCCCCTAATTTTTTTCCAGGATGACAATGTCACTTTTACATTTCTACCAGCATGTATGAGCTATGATCTGTTTTGTATATCTTTAGCAGCATTTTATCATCTATCACTTTGATGAATGCATCTACTATCTCCATGTGAGTTTAATTCGAAATTCCCTAGTGACTGAAGTTGGTATTTTTTCCCCATGTGCTCTAATTTTTAGGTCCTCATTGACAAAATACTTGCTCCTTCTTTTCACCCATGTTCTATCAGTTTATTTGATTTCTTATGGTTCATTGGTGAGAGTGTGTTAAATATCATTAATGTCATTCCTTTCTCTGATACTTGATTTGAAGGTATTTTCTCCCATCTGTATGCATGCTCATCCTCTTAACAGAATAAAAGCATCTTTGTTTTTTTACAGAGCAGTCTTTATTTATTTATTTTTATTTTATTTTAACTTTTTTGTCAGTCATGGGGCCTGAACTCTGGGCCTGGGCGCTGTCCCTCAGCAATTCAGCTCAAGGCTAGCGCTCTACCACTTGAGCCACAGCGCCACTTCTGGCTTTTTCTGCTTATGTGGTAATGAGGAATTGAACCCAGGGCCTCATGCATGCAAGGCAAGCACTCTACCACTGAGCCACCTTCCCAGCCCTGATTATTTATTTTTTAATCTTTATTTTTGGCAGTCTTGGGACTTGAACTCAGGGTCTGGGCTCTGTCCTTGAGTGTTTGTGCTCAGGGTTTGCCCTCTGTTACTTGAGCCAGCGCTTCACTTCTGGCATTTTGCTGGTTAATTGAGGAATAGGGTCTTGCAGACTTTCTCACCTGGTCTGACTTCAAACCACGATCCTCAGATCTCAGCCTCATGAGTAGCTAGTATTACAGGCGTGAGCCACCCATGTCTGGCAGCAAAGGTTTTATGTTTGGATGTGCTCCATTTTCTTTTTATGGATCATGCTTTCCATGATAAACTTTATAACTCATTTGCTTCCCCAAAGTATGAAGATATCTCCCATTTCTTTCAAATATTTTTTTTTTTGGTCGGTGGTGGGGCTTGAACTCTGGGCGTGGGCACTGTCCCTGCGCTCTTCAGCTCGAGGCGAGCACTCTTCAGCTCAAGGCGAGCACTCTACCACTTAAGCCACAGAGCCACTTATGGTTTTTTAGTGGCTTATTGGAGATAAGAGTCTCACAGACTTTCCTACTGGGCTGGCTTTGAACCAAGATCCTCAGATCTCAGCCTTCTGAGTAGCTAGGATTACAGGCTTGAGCCACTGGTGCCCTGCCTCTTTCAAATCTTTTGAGTTTATTTTACATTTAAGTTTATGATCTTTTTTGAGCTTAAAAAAAAACCTCTGTTTTTTTCTTTCATGCATTTGTTTCTAACTCATTTATAAGATTATTTCTTTGTAGCTTTGTATGTCCCTCCCCCACAGTACAACCCCTGCTTTCACTGTATTTGATGTCGGTATAATTTGTGGAGGAGATGGGGAAAACAAGTCGTTTAAGGATACAGGTGGACCTGTTGCAACAATGAGAAGTACAAGTTGTCATGTCGAAAACGAGCTTTACAACGTTGGTGGGGGGGGTGGGATTGGGTGGGGGCGGGGGGAGGCTGGGAAGGGATGTGAAGGGTAAACAAAGGAGGAGGCTGCAATGCTTGATAAGAAATGTACTCATTATCTTGCCCATGTAATTGTAACCCTCTGTACAGTATGTTCACAAAAAATAAAAATTTAAATTAAAAACAAAACAAAACCTCTGTTTTTGTCTATGCGTATCTAGGTTCATTTGTGGTTAAGATCATCCTTTCTCTTACTGATTTTTTTTCAATTTTTTCAAAATTACAACTAAATAACTTTAAATTATCTGAGTTGTCTTAAAACTGGTACTATATTTAATGCTAAGTTACAGTTCTTAACTATAGCCACTAGGTGGAGAGATTGGATTTGTTAAGTTTATAAATTGTTAGCAACAGGTTATCCTACTAAAGTTTTCAAGTCCTCTATGAAATGCATTTTATACCAAGAGCCTCCGATTTATTATAGCCACAACAAATACAAATACCAAAAAGGACTTGAAATATTTAAGTAAACATAAACACAATCTTCATGTACTTAGAAGTCTCAGCTTCTAGACTACGTCACAGAAATTAGACAAATGCTAAACACTACCTTAGGGCTCATGGTAGTTCTAGAAAGTCAGTTTCCAGGAACTTCTCATTATTTAACTTACTGGGAAAAGACAGTATAACTTTGTGACTCTTTTTTTCTAGAGTCAAATATAAAACACTTCTTATAATTGCCTATCTATATTCATATACTTTAGACCAAAACCTAATCCTTTTCATGAGAGAAATATATATTTTATTTTTTAGGGGCTCGGTGCCTTTTGGGTGGTTCTGGGATTTGAAATCAAGGCCTTCATTTTGCTAGGCAGCTGCCCTACCACTTGAGGCATGCCCTCAGACCTATTAGCTTTAATTTCTTTTCTGTAGAAAAGTGTTTATAAATCAAGTGTAAATAAAGTGGAAAAGAAATTTACTGGGAGACATTTGTAGTTTGATGTATATTATATATGATACATATATGTGAACATATACACATATATATGATAGATAAATGAGAAAATATACATGTATATAATATAAGTCTTTTTACGGAAGCATTTTAAATCATTTTAGTATTGTTAAATGTTGCCAACTTATGTAAAATGAAGACATTGGTTGGAATGTACTTATTCATTCACTAAAATTGAGTATATTATACAATACCTAATGCAACTCAGTAATAAATATATAGAGAAAAACTTAGCTTACTGGTTTCTTTGTAGAGGATTATTCTCTTATATATCAGCTGGTTTCTAACTACTAGTTTTACTTTTATTTGTGTCCATTTTGGGCTTAAACTCAGGGCCTGGGCGTTGTCCCTGAACTATTTTGCTCGAGGATAATGCTCTACCATTTGAACCAAAGCTCCAATTTCCAGCTATTTGGTGGCTAATTGAAAGAGTCTCATGGACTTTCCTTCCAGGGCTGGCTTTGAACCATGATTCTAAGATCTCAGCTTCCTGAGTAGCTAGAATAGACTTATAGGCATGAGCCACTGGTGCCTGGTACCTGTGCCTGGCTTATTTTTACTTTTGTCTTGAAGGAACTATTTATCTTAGTAACTCATCCACCTTGGAGGGGAGAGGAGGGGGAGACTGATAAAATTTTTGCATATTTTATAGAAATATTAGATGAACTATATTATATACACATAAATAAACTAGTTTTCAGCTATGTATATAATAATTATAATTTTGAAAATTGCTAGAGGTTAGCCAACTGAGGAAAAAGAAACATTTATTCAATTGGCTATACATTTTTTCTTTCTTTTTTTTTTTACTTTTAGAGAAAGCAGTTATTACCTCAGCAACTAGTATAATGCACTCTGCTCACTTTTACCATTCCATTATTTCATCATAGAGCCTTTTTGGAGATGAGTGTATAATCACACAGTACAATGGAAATCCTGACTTAAGACTTAGGTTCAAAGTCTAGCTCTTTCACTTAAAATTTAAAGGTATATGATTATATATTTAACATTCTCTACATGTCAGGCACTGTTGAAAGAACTTTATATGCACCTTTTGCTTCACCTTCATAACTCTACATATCTGTAATAGTACCTTCACCGTATAGAACATGAAACCATGATTCAGTAGGCTTAGGTCACTGGGCTGGGTACAAAGCGGTTGAGTATTTGAATCCAAATATTAAGCTGGCCTTGCTTTAAGAAATTCTTTAGCTGCTATGGGATAACTTTTTAATATAGTGGAGAGATGAGAACATAACTATTTTAACATCTAAAACTATCCCCTCTTGTGTCATTAGGGAAAATTTTCAATTATTTCTGAGGCAACTCTGCATTTCCAGATTAAAAAGAAACACATATTTATGTGAAAATATTAGTACCTTCTTATGATCTCTGATATTTTGTCATATTCTTATGAATAAAGATGTAGGTCTTTTTTTCTTGTCAATTGCTACTGTAAAAACTTAAGTAATAGAAGGAGAGATGTACTAATAGTGAGCTATGTAAGAAAACATTTCTTTGTTAATAGTACCTAGAAAAGTGATTAAGGTGGTCCAGATCATAATGAGAACCTGGGTGGAAAGTGTCTTACCTAGTAAACGATCAAGTAGTTAATTAGAAACACAACCAAGAACTCATTTTCTTAGAGACATCTTCCATCATTGGGTCAATTTCCATAATAAAAAACACTTATTAACAATTATATATTTCCTTTATGTGTAATATAAAATTTTATACCTGTATACATCATCTTTTATATATCATATTCTTCCTCATTTGTATTTCATCAAGCAATCAAAAAATTATTTCTCTCATAAAAATTTCAGGTTCCAAGTTTACATATATTTACTAGAAAAAAATCCAGTCTCAATTCCCTAAAATATTATAGAAGGAAGGAAAAATTCAACAGTCATGTTTAAACATGCTCTGTGTATTTATTTTAAAATACTGTAAAGTGCCCCTTAGTAGATGAATGGATCAAGGAAATGTGGTGTGCATATATATGTATAATTCTATGCCTCCATCAGAAAGAATGACACAGCCCCATTTGTTAGGAAATGGAAAGACTTGGGAAAAAACATATTAAATGAAGTAAGCCAGACCCAAAGAAATACAGGTCCCATGGTTTCCCTCAATTGCAATAATTAGTACACATCTAGGATAATTTTATCAGATGAGCAGAAAAGCTAAAAAACTATGGCATATGACCATATAAGATGATGTTAAACAAAATGAACCCCAAGATGTAGACACAAGAGGTCTTTCTTTGTTGTTATTGTTTCAATGTACTATATGATTTTTTTTTGTTTCCTTTGTATGTTCTTCCCCCTATGGTATATGCTCTGTTGTCCCTGTATTTGATTTTGGTACCCTGCATCTTGTATATACATTTATCTAATTTGGGGAGGGGATGGAGAATAACACAGTGCTGAAATAGGGAAACAGGACAAGATGACCCATTGTATCAATGATACTCACAAGACACTATTCTGAAAATAAAAATAAACTTTACAACTTGAGGGGCGTGGTGGAGGTAAGTGGTAGGGGAGGGAAGGGATAGTGGGAGAAAAACAAAGGAGGGGGAAACAATGCTCGACAAGAAATGTTCTCATTACTTTACTCATGTAACTGTAACTCCTTTGTACAACATCTTTACAATACAATACATACTGTAAAAAAGCGGTAAATTAGTAATGAGCTGGGATTGTAGGTAACCCAGTTATCCACTAGATGGCGAACTTGCTTTGCAAACAACATGCAACGGTGAGAAATGGAACCAATTTAACTTTGCTGTCTGGGCAAATTCGCTAATTTGGGTCATATATTAGACTCTTCTGTTTCAGTGGTTAACGTGGTTCAATTTTAAGCGAGGAAATAATTTGTACAATAACGAAAGTTGAAATTAATACCCAGAAACAAACCATATGCAATTTAGAACTAAAATCCATTAAGTTGTCTGCAATAGAGGAAGAAACCGACCAATGGAGAAAAAGCCAATTTGTTATATTGGAACAGCTAAACTGCTGAGAAAATTAATGTAACATCCAGAAATCGAAAGGTGGGGTTAAACTCCGATGAGGTCACTTTGTTTTAATTTTAACTCTGAAGGGGAGGAACTTAGCTCAAATTCTCTAATGTTACTTGGCTTAATTCCATTGTGGATTTTATTTTTAAATCTAGCAGATATGGAAAAAAAGGTTACAAAATGCTTAATTTTCAGCTTTTAAAGAAACTCATTTGGCCCTTAGAACTTATAACATCTAAAGACAGTGCTATATGTACTTTTGAAACTTCAAGTGGTCAAAATTAGACAAATATTAATGGGACCGCAGAATTAGAATGGCAGATGTATTTGAAATTACATGCAATTAGGTCAGCCGGTGCCAAAATCTTGGTTCATCAGAATAGAATTAATTCTTACAAGATCTGATCCTGGCTTTCTGAGTCAAATGTTAATCTTGAAAGTCCACACTGGCAACTCCTTTCTACAGGGAGCGAGGGGGAGGGGAAGGAAAAGTAGAAGAATCTCTATGAAGAAATGGGCAGAGTGATGGGGTTTTCATGCCAGGGGAGAAGCTGCATGTTTTGGGAAGTTGTTCCAGTGTTATTGTCCAAGAATGGAAAAGTAACTCTTGCCAAGATAATTCAAGATTCTACAAGCATAACACCATATGTATATGCCATAGTCAAAGTAGAGCAAGTGCCTCAACTCTACTGCATAGCTTCGTGTTTATTGCTACGGTTCTCTCTCTAGTACAGGCCACCAATAGCCTTGCACTGCAAACCAATTGCACTGTGCAAAAACACTTTCAAAAATGTTTAAAAAATACCACTTAAAATAATAATTTGCATTTAATTATGGGTTTCACATAATATATAATCCAATTAATATTTTATATCAGGAAAATGATCACTTTCAGCATTTACCCAGTACAATAAAATAGACAACAAGCTAAATATGTAAGGATAAGTGTTTTCTTAAATGCTGTGTGTGTGTGTGTGTGTGTGTGTGTGTGTATGAGAGAGACAAAGAGAGAGAAAGAGAATCTATGCAGGCTGACCACTTTCATTTCTGAATATCTTTATTTCACTTATTTAATTTTTGTTCTTTTTAATTGAAAATGAAACTCAGGAGTGAAAAAACTTACCTGTGCTGTCAAAAAATGAGTTTATTCCACTAGTGTGTAGATTGAGCATATTCACCATAGTTGTTTCTTACCTATATTGTATCATGTAAATGTTATTTTGTTCCATTTAAAAGCAACTATGTAGCTCTAAAATCCCACATTAGGAACACACATCAAGTTTGTAAAGACTGGGTATGACAGTTTGTGAACTGAACTCTGTAGTATACTTTTTAATTTTTTTTCTTTTTTCTTGTTGGTCGTAGGACTTGAACTTTAAGCCGAATCTTGGCTGGCTACCCGAAGATTCTGTATTCATTAGGCTGGCTTTTGCCTTCACTTTGGGATCATTAGAAATTTCTGAGTTGATGCTAATGAACTCATGACGTGGAGAACCGCTGCCCCATGAGTTTTCTTTATTGTAAATTTCTGTTTGCATGTCTGACATTTGCTGTGGTCAAGAATGATTCTATGCTTATTTGATTTTCCTTGCAGTCCCACACGGAATTACTTCCAGACAGCAAATTCATGCTCCAAAATAGTTGATGACATAAACCAAATTAATAGGGGCTGACCTAGAAAGAACCAGATTTTGAAAACTATGAAGATTCTAGGAGGTTGGATATAAAGCAAATAAGAGTATAAAATGAGGGAAATTGTGGGTAATGCATATATGATGGAGAGAGAGCATTTCTTGAGTTACACATGGCTTTTACATTTGTATGTAGCAGACAAGTGAGAGAGAAGTCAATGGAAATGGAAATCCTCCAAGAAGAGTACAGTTGTGCTACACAATGTAGTTCAGTGGATAGGAGGAAAGCAAGGAAGCATTTGAGCTGTTAAAGGAAGCTAAAACATGATACTGTTTTTTTTTAAATGTCTTTTAAGTTGAAAGACAAAAATAGCAGGGATGAAAAACTCTACCAGGGTTGGTAGTGACATACTCCTGTAATCTCAGCTTCTCAGGAGGTTAAATTAGGAGCAATTTGGTTCAAGACCAGCACAGGTACAAAACACAAGACTCCATCTGAAATACAAGCTGGAAGCAAAAGGATTGGTGAATTTGGCTCAAGTGGTAGAGATCTTGCTTAGCAAGCATGAACCCAAGTTCAAATACTAGTGTCAGAAAATATCAAAGAGAGAGACAAAGTTACCAATGCTATCACTAACCCAGTGCAGTACTTCCAAGAGTCTGACCCTTGACTTTCCCCATTTCAAGAGAATCTAATGTAGTGTAACCATTTCTAATACATAGATAAAAGTAAAAGACAAATGTGTGTGGGTCTGTTTCATGAAAGCAATGCGTAACACAGCAGTGTTTGTGAAGTCTTCATTTTATAAAAGATTTGATTCTCTGTCATTTTTTCCATTCTACTTCTGCTTTCGTGTTCTCTTATAAAGTTCCCTCAGAGATATTTAATTTTGAAGAGCACTAGAGAAAAAATTTAACTGAGAATGAAGGAGGAACACTGAAATTTCAGCAGTGACCTTCCCGTCCCTCAGACACTCATGCACATGCAGCAGATTTATTTGCCTTATTGTAAACATTCTGCTTCATCTTCCCTCCACCTGCTAGAGGGAGTTAGAGAATCTGCTTTTAACAAGAAAGATAAATGTACCAAATGTCACTGAGCCTCAGGGGGACCAGAGATGGTAAAACAAGTGGTTTAATGTTCGGATTTTCTTTTCTCTAATGCACGCGCAGAATTATTTTCAACCAGTCTCTGAAACTACACAGCTGAGTGTGGCCTCTGCTTAGGCTAAGAAACATTTGCATCAATGAGTCAAGCAGACAATAATCATTCTCTCATTTGTTGTTATAGGATTGGTTTGAAATAATGTCACTTGAGAGGATGCAAATTAATTGTAGTAAGGAAGACCCATATATGAGCAATACAATGGTATTTGTAAGGATTTTTTTAAGCTTTTCTATCATTTCTTTTAGTCGTTGGTTAACATAAAGAACATTATTAAACAATAAAGAGCATAAAGATACTGTCATTAGTGCTTTATAACTTACTGTCATAGATGTGAAATTTACTTGAAAGGGCAGCTGGTTTGTAACAGTCCTAAAAGACATTGAATGTAACCCAGGAGCAAGACTAAATATAAGAATTAAAATTTAAAAGCAAGAAAACAGAAAGATAAAAGGAAAAGGAAAGAAAAGAAAGGAGTAGGAAGAAAAAGAAGGAAGGAAGGAGGAAGGGAAGACAATATAGGACTGAAGATTTAATTCAGTTGGAGCTGAAATTTAAACCCAGGCTTTGAAGGGCTGTGGTCATATTTGGTAGGTGAAGAAAAATAATGATCAATGTTACAAAGATAATTAAACTTGATTAATGACAAAGGTTATGAAGGTGATTAGGAAACATCAAAATTTCATAATTTGTATGACACACTGCATTTATGCCATCTCTGTGTGTGTGTGTGTGTGCCATTCTGGGGCTTGATTTCAGAACCTGGGTGCTGAGCTTAGGTTCCTGAGCTTTTGTGCTCAAAGCTAGCTCTCAGTTGCTTGAGCCACAGCTCCACTACTATCTTTTTTGGTAGTAATTGGCCTGGCAGATCCTCAGATCTCAGCTTCCTTAGTTGTCAGATTGCAGGTATGAACCACCTGCCTGGCTTTAGTCATCTTTTAAATTGGTGTCCCAAGTGCCCAGCATGGATGGTTTGGGGATTAGTAGGAAAGAAGTGTCATTGGAGATAATTCGAAGCATGGAAATAGGAATGCACCTCAGAAAATTAACACAGATCACATCTCTTCTCAACTGATACTTTCCAAATATCCAGGCTGACATGATACTGCACTTAGCAGTTTTATTACCTATACTATAACAGTGTTTTCTTCTCTTCTTTTTCTTTTTTTTCCCCTCTGGGTGTTGTCCCACTTTAGTGACAGCTCGAATTCTGGCTTTTTTGTGTTTAGTTGGAGATCAGAGTCCCCATAGGCTAAGATGGCTTTGAATCATGATCCTCAGATCTCGGCCTCCTGAGTAGGTAGGATCACAGACAGGAGTCACTGGTGCCCATTGGGTACCATCTGTAACCTTGCTACTCCTGATTGAGAGGGGAAAAATTGTGGTTTGATGTAGAAAAATCCATGAGAACCTTCCTCCAAAATAACCATCAGAAATATTTTGCGACATATTTAATGCATTAAAATGTATTGAATTACACTCACTTGCGATATGAATATGTGTGTACATGTACACACACTGTACCATTTTGTGTACATCCATCTATACATTCATATGTGTGCACTTATATATATATTAATATAAAATATTTTAATGGTTGGATATGGAAACTATCAAGCAGGTATAGTTACTAGCAATTTCATAGTAATTTACTCTTGCAAGTGCTTTAATATTTACATGTTTGTCTCTCTACAAGTTAAAAAATTTCAATATCCTGATTGCTACTGGCTGACTCATTTACATACATGATACTGTTGCTCAGCTGCCTTCAATGATTCTTGAACTATTTTCCATTAAAGGCAAATGCTTTCTATTGACCTCCATAGCTTATCCTCCTCCTTCCATTTCCCAAGACAAACTCTCTGGAGAACTCTGTGAAGTATCTGTATTTGCAGAATGCATCTTGTTTCCTGCTACTGAGGAGCCCCAATTGTACACTTCTCTATGCAGGATTGCTTTACCCATCCTCATTCAGCCTGTTTGAATCTCACTTATTTGTCCACAAATGAACTGACTTTTGCTGCTTCTTAACTATGTTAAATCATCTCTGACAAATTTTTTTTCATAATTCTCCACACTTGGTTTTTTTAAAAAAATCTACAAATAGTTTCGTGGTCATTTCTAATTCTTCTGACAAGACTCCCTTTATCTCCTTAGCCCATTTATTTATCAGGTCATTGTTTTATTGAGGGTTTGAGATTTTTAAGTTCTTGGTATAGTATGGATATTAGGGTATTATCTGATGTGTAGCAGGCAAACATCGGCTACCATTCTGTAGGTTGCCTTTTTAGTTGTTGGTTCTGTCCTTTTTTGTGCAGAAACTTTTTAGTTTGATGAAGGATATATATATATATATATATATATGCACATATATATATGCACATATATATTCATACATATGGGTATATACATAACAATTATCTCTTGTTGTTGAGAATTTTTAATAACTTTTATTGGCTTATACTAATTAAACAGGAGGAATCTCAATGTTACATCTCCGCACAGGTTTATGCTGTATTCCAACCAATTGTGCCTTCTCTATCACATTCCCTGATCACTTCCTCCCCAAACTAGCTCTCTTCAATAGGTCTTCTTGTTCCAGTAATTATGTTTTGGAACTAAATTTGATTAGTTGAGTTTAATTAAATTAAGTTAAAATTTGAAACTAAATCCTAGTGAAAATCATCATTAGCTGAAGGGAAATGTGCCAAGCTTGTCCACTCTGCTATTTAAAGTCCTGTGTTGTTCTTGTTACCACTTCATTTACAATCCCCATGAATCTAACTGTTCATAGCAGACCTGCATCAGCCCCTGAGATGTTCATGTCCTCAAGAATTCAAGAGTGTGTATGTGGTTGCTGGGTGCTCTATTGTCCAGCCCTCTTCTTTCATTATGCAGCTGCTATTAGGCCAGCTCCTTTTAACTCTCCATTGTGCTGGGTACTTGAGATACAAGAAACCCCCACAAATTTAAAAGTACTGTTTGCGCATCATTGATTTTTAATCATTTATATTTTAGTGTATATATATGTGTATATATATATATATATATATATATATATATATATATATTACCTCTGGCCACAGCTGAAGTATTAGGCACTTGGGGACAGGAATTGTCTCAGTCATATTTTGTCTCCTAACAACCTTTGCGCACAGGGTTTTTGTTGCTTATAGAACTGATTGAAAGGCTTTAGTATCAGTTTAAAAATGTATTTCTGTTCTCTGTGCTTTCCACAGCCATGTTAGCGTATTGATTAATAGTGTAGATGGCAGAATTTAATTTCAGTTTTCACCTTTATATCAAAACTGAAACTCTGTTTATGATGTTTTATAATCATCTTTAAGTAGTTGGACCAAGGAGTTGCCATTCAACAAAGCAGTTTATGGATAAAATGCATCTTGATCAATGCCATCCCTTTCAATATTTTCCAATCATTCTTTTCCCCAACCCACTCTTTTCCCTCAATTTTTCTTAATTTTGTAGGAACTCAAAGTTCCTTTGTGTGACTGTTTTCCTTTGATGCTTCATTGTGTAATTATTTTTAAGACTATTAGCCCATAATATTTGATCAACTTTACCACTTAGTTTCTTGGAACCAGCTTTATTCTATGTGCATATTTTTCTAAAGTGATCATCATTATGACTTGACTACTTCAGTCAGCATGCTCATGATGTTAAAGTGTTTCACGGAATATAAAAATTATATTTCAAATCAGTTTCCAGCTGTTTTATTGTGGAGGGTTTTTTTGTGCATGGTCACATAGGGAAAGTGAATAATACTGAGGCAATTATGAAATCATGTGTCACTCCACTAGTGATGAAAAATGGGCTAGACAGAGGATGTCATCAACTTCACTAAGTAGACATTCCATCAACCTTAGAATGGAGTAAGTATTTCTAGGCAGCCAGACTCCCTTAATGGCTGTCAGGTGTGCACTGAAAATTTGGTACTCCCTTAGGGGGTTGGTAATAATCCATCAAGGTTTAAGCTGGCGTATCTTTCAACACACATAGATCATCAGGCACCATCCCCAGCCTGGTGCACTGTCAGGTACTGGGATTCCAGTGACTATGCAGAGTGACTTCTGCAGCAGAGGCCACAGAGGAACTTGCAGGGTTTTCACACTCATCAGAACTCTTCATTATTTTATTCTAATATAATAAATGAAGAGGAACAGCAGGAACAAAATGCTATCATACTCCTAAGGCGGAAATCCTACAGATGTTTAAAATAACATCGCACAAAAAGCTTTCCTCCTTGGTGTGAAGGAGCATGTCTTTGGAAATAACTGTGTTCAATGTAAACTTTAAGGCATCTTTGAATATTCTTATGACTTCCTGGAAGTGATAACTCCTTGTTTTTTGTTTGTTTGTTTTACTTACAGTTGGGGAAAAGGAGAAAGGAAGATTGGTTATCAACATGAATAGTGGCCAAAGAAAAGGGATTTGAGATTTTGCAACAGACATAGCTGTGTTTCTTTAATGAGTCAAAAGGATCAATTTTTGCAAAAATACCTTTTCTCTTGTATACATATACAAAAAGTACCTGTCAGAAGGCTTGTGACACAATTTGATCAAACTTTGGTTTTATCTGATCAATCTATTCTATATACTTCTTTTTTCATGGTTTAGATAGAACCTAATATAGAGTTGAGTAGAAAAAAAATAGAGAGTTGAGTAGCAAAAAAGTTATTACAATACCAAATCTTTGAAAATTGTAGTTACAACCTAGCAATCTGAATAATAGCAATCGAATGAGTATTATTGCTCTATTCCTGGCTCTAAACTACAGATCATATTTTACATGATTAATTTTCAAAATAACAAATTAAAGTGATGCTATTTTTAATCCCCATATTTTATAGATTGTACTGAGGTTCAGAGGCTATTAAACCCAGGGAATATAAGTCTAGAGGCTATTATAATCTCTCTTGCTATTAATTTCCAAGATAATTCTACTCTTCTATTCATGTAAAGACACAGTAAGTCATCATAAAACTTCTCAAATATCCCCAGTGTTTGACTATTCCTGTTTCTTGGAATTTTTTAGTAGTGACACTGAGTTTTTAATATTTAGGAGCTATTAATAAGACGTCACTATTTTTATTTCATACTTTTTTGAATGAATAAAAGGGAATGTCACAGGTGGTGTAAAATCATTGCTGAAATGAAGATTGTTTACCCTTGATGGAATGTCAAGAGAAGGCCAGTGTACTATAAAGTTAGGCAAACATTATACAACAAAAGGTCTATGAGAGAACATAAATGATCAAATTTAAAACAAAAAGTCCTTATTAAATTTGAGAGACCTCTGTCAATGTATATCATAAAGCTAGAATCCATCTAAGATTATAAAAGTTGAATTATTTTCCCAGCACAGGATCTGCAAATTCAGGCAACATTGGGCATATTATCTGCTTCTATTTTTGCATTTTAAATGGTTACATTTTAAAATTATATATTTATCTTTACAGCATCCTTGATACTGTCTCTTGATTCCCAAAACCTAGAATATAATTATCTCCCATAATCTCAAATATTTTCTAAGTGGTCCTTTAAGGGAAAGCTTGTTAACTTCATTTTGTAGTGCTTTCTAAGTAGTTAATATGTGATGGAAAATTAGAATTCAACATCTCTCTAGAAGGCTGGATACAAAGACCACAAATGTCCTTGTGAGTTTTTAAAAAAGCAACCTCATTTTGTATTGAAAGTCTTATAAATAAGAATAGTAAATAAATAAGGAAATAATCATGGTGCCTTTAACAGTAATCTTTAAACCTTCTCCATCATGTGCCTTGTTTTTGAAATCCAGAATTCCTCTGAATATAGATAAATCAACACCTTGAAATTTCCATGAATTTCCTGCAGAATCAGACCTCTCTGCTTCTTATCCATATGCCATGTAGAGACTCAAAGACCACAGATTTAGAACTTCTATTCTGTTTCTTTTGACAAAAGTTTAGTTGCTTCTTTAGGTTAACAACAATTGCAGACGCTATAGAGACAGAATTTAGCATTTGCATTATCTGTCTGCTTTCCTTTTAGATACAGGAAATGAGCTGGTCTTGAATAAGAAATTGGCTGATGGACATTACTGTTCTTTATTCCCTATTTGATTCTGAAGTTGATTTTGAGTGATTCTTCTTCCTTCAATGGCGAGAAGATCTTTTTAAAAGTAGGTTATAAATATGGGAAATATGCAGAGCTACATTATGATTCTCCAATTGGATTGCCATCCTTCATCATTCATTTGGATATTAAGGAAGCAAAATATTTATGTCAAAGGAAAACTCTTGATAAAGCTTTTAGGACTTTCCTTAATGTACTCAAACCTCTTAGGTTTGGCTCCATCCTCTGGAGCTGAAAATAGCTAACAAATGGCTTTCTAGCACCACTTGAGTTTTATTGTATTTCTGTTCTGCTTGTTGGCATGTACAATATAGGGGATGACATCATATCTATTAACTCTTTCTCATTAACAAACTTATTTTAAGTTGTTTTTAGAGTGTCTTTAGTTTCATCTTATCTACTACTCGGAGATTATAGGATAAAAACCCGAAATCCTTACCAAAGTGAAAAGAGTAATGGGCACAAAATTTGAAGTGTTGAAAATCTAATAAGCACACATATAATGAAAGCACTGGACTATGTCTTGGCATCTCTATAGACACGCTGGTAGTTTGTCTCCCAGTACGGGAATATTTTATCATAGGGGATTGTAACAATCCAAGGGGAGTTTTTCTAGAAAATTTTAAGGAAACATTTATATCAACTCTTTCTTGTCCTCTGGGAGAACTCTGGGAAATGGGTTTTCATATGGCATCTATTTAATAGAAATAAAAAGACATTTTCATTTTGCATCATCTAAGTTGGGGAGAGACTTGGGGCAGTGGAATTTCTGTGATCCTTAGAGAGCTATTGAATGTGGTACCTGGCCTCAGGGCCAAATGAAAAGCCCCTAGGCTGTCTCAATGGGAGTGTTCACCTAATCTCTATCTTAATACCATCTTATAAAGTTATGATGAAGCCTTTGAAATTCAACACACATACATTTGAGTGAACTTTGGATGAAGTTATTATGGCAAATCTGTGGGAGCTGTAAAGATAAATAAATAGCCTTTGTACTGAAAGTGCTTACAATGTAAAGGGTGAAAGAGAGGTTGTACATGAATAATTCTAACAGCATGCATGATAGGATTTCTGAAATTAAAAGCAGAAATCTGCCTCAAATTGTAGTAGCAGATGTGTCCCAGAATGAAAGAACTCTTCCAAGAATTTTTATTGCACTCTGATCATGTACTCCTTCGGTGGCTTTTTAAGGCCACATGGCTTGGCTAACATATTTAGGTTTGGATTTTCTCTCTTACCCCAGAAGGTATCCAACATATAGTAAAGTCAGTTTTTAAGAATTTTAGTTTTCCAGTAAATAAGGCCAATTTAAAATTCCTGAAGTAAAATTTAATTTTTTACTTCTTATGTTTTTCAGACTCATTGAAAGTTATTAAACAAAACTTTTGTTTCCTTTCCTCCAGAATCTTCCGTTCTTCATAAGAGAAACCTTGCAAGAAAACTCAAATTGTTCTGATGACCCACCCAGTTTGAAGGAATTGTCAAATACCATTCTAAGCCAATGAGATATAGCCACTGAAAATACAGTGATTCTGAGGAAAAGAGAAATGTACAGGAGACAACTTTATATTTTGTCACACTCAATCTCCAAATATGATTCTATTTGGAGTAGGCCTTTTGAAAGATAAGTAACTTAAATAGAGACAGATGATGATATGAGGACATAGCAAGAAGGTAGCCTTGAACAAGTCAAGGACAGAGTGCTTTCATCCCTCCCTCCACCTTGATCTTAGAGTTCCTGACTCTAGAATGGCGAAGAAACTTGTGTGATGCTTTATAATATGGATCTAAAAACAGATCCGTTCCATTCTTTTTTATCCTTTATATTTGAGACCCCAGCACTCCATGAAACAAAACTCACTGAAAACTTTTAAAATAATAGTAACTAAACCTTGTAAAGGCACGACAGTTAAAGAACTGTATATTACCCTATTCTTTTACATACATTTTTCCTCACTTTATTATTGCCTGAGCTGTCTCAGTTTTCAAGTCGTGGAATAAAATGGAAAAAAAAAACATAGCATTTTGATTCTGAAGTGGATGAGGGTATGAAGCCATTGTCTCAGATATCCTACCAACTGCACAATGAGCAATGTAGAATTAGCTGTAATTGGCTTTCTCTATAGCAAATGGTTCACACACGAGGCTCCTTTGATTTGTTCTCATCACGAAGTGTAGCTGTGCATGTGTGGGGTCTTGTGTGAGTCTGTAGCCTCTGGTGCCTCACTGAAACATTTACAATCAATCGAAATCAAACACCTACAACAGTATTCTCCAAATGATGTTCGTTAAGTGAAGCTTTCTTCTCTCACAACCTAAAATAATCTTGTTTTACAGGAATAAACAAGAAGAGTGGCCTGAGGGATATTCAGGGAAGATTCCATCACAGAAAACAGAATGTGGAAGTCGTTAGTCTTTTTGCCTCTATGAGCTGTTAGGATACCTTGTGTTTACAATTGCAGCCTGGAAATCTAAGTTTATCAATAGTCTTGATCTTGATGCTTTCCATAGGAAGCCAAGATTAAAAGCTACACAGGAATGACTTGAAATGTGCCAAGAGCCTATTTGTTATTGATGCATTTTATGTAATACAACTACATATTGTTATTTTCAAAGTATTTTTTATGAGTATATCTTTTTTTTGCTTATTCACAAGGGACTCATTCATGAAAGGATATTTTTCCATTCATCTTCACATGTTAACTCATTTTATGAAAAATATAGTATGCCAAGGATTTCTCAGAGTCTCAGAAATAGATTTCATCACAAAGACCAATAAAGCTAAGCATAGCCTTTATCACACAGATCAAATGTCCAGGACTTACACATTCTGTCTCTATTTAGGAATATTATTCATACTATCAACAACTTCAAGTTTTTACTCATTGACATTTGTTCAATTAAGTTCTTAGGACCTTAACCAGATGTGTGCAGTTTATGGTGAAGTGTAAGAATGAAACTTCACATGTGTGCCCAACTGCTCACAGGACTTACAGGCAATTTAAGAAAACAGCACATACATAAAATAGTTGCCAACACCTATCTGGCTTACAAACCAGTGAACTGAAAGAAAAATCTCCTTAATATATCATTGTTATTTGATCCTTCTAGAAAATCATAAGCACACGTAATTTAGCGGGTGTTATACTGACTCTGGCTTGCTTTGCTATGATCTCTGTTTATTAGGCATCCAAGAAAAGCCCTTCGTAGGTAGCCTTAGCATGTGGAAGTCCTAAATCATCCTACAACAGTAACATATCAACAACCATGAGGTGCACAAGTCCATAGGCAGTGGGACGGAAGGACCCTGTCTCTACGGGGGTCCAAGTGACACTGGTCTCACTACTGTTTCCAGGGTAAGGAATCAATTTGTGCTTTACCTCATTATCTTAATGTGCATTGGGAAAGCATATAATTTATATAACTAGCAAATATCTTTGTGGTTATTGCTTAGAAAAATAAAGCTACCCTGAGGGGATGATCTCTGGCTTACTTCTGCATTCAAGACTGTAAGTAAATATGGCTAGGTGGTGGAGGTTTTTCAGTGTCTGCAATCTGGGAACCTGGGAACAAATACTCGACGCAAGGTGTTGGTTTAAGGTATATGAAGGTACGCCAAGCTGATCGAAAGGCTTCCTTAAACCGATCACTTCCTGTAAGGTGTCAGCAGAGCAATTTAAATCTGTAGCCCCACAAATAAAATGGTAGGACTTGTTGGAACACATGAGCTACAGGAAGGTGTGTGCTTTGAGTGTCTCAAGATACCAGTCATTTGGACAACCGTGTATTCAGAAGTCACTATGGAAGAGTGTGCTTTTCACGTGCAGCTGGTTGTAATATGGTGCTTCTGTGCGAGAGCTGCAAAATCTACTTTGCTCAGATGTGAAGGAAAAAGGAAAAGACCTGTGTAGAAAGGGTCAAAGCATATTTTAAACTGTAAAGGGCACTGCTTCTTCTATTTGAAGACTTCCGAGACCCAGAAACACCTCTCTGGTTTGATCTGTTTATATACAAAAGTTCACTTGCACTATGGTAATCACAGAATATAAATTTCAAAAGGAAAATGTTGAGAGATGGATGTTATTTTCCCCATCCAAAGAAATGGAAGTTAGATTTATGATCTATGTGTGTTTTATATAGGGGTAGTTTTTTAATGATTAGTTTATCAGAAAAGCAAATAACTTCTAAATAGATGTTGGGCTGTGATTTTTTTTGCTGCAATTTTTGTTTCAATGATTTAAATAAGTATTTGTATTATACAATGAATTTGAAAGATGTCTTTCTGTCTTTATGATCAGGGAGAGTCTAATATTAGAGCCAGACACTATTGGCTTATACTTATGATCCTAGCTATTCAGGAGGGTGAGATCTAAAGGATCATGGTTGAAAGCCAGCCTAGGCAGGAAAGAACATGAGTCTCCATCTACTAAATAACAAGCAAAATGCTAGACTGAATGCATGGCTCAAGTGTTAGAACATCAACTGAGCCAGTCAGCTTAGCAAGTAGAATACTTTGAGTTCAAGTCTCAATTTAACATTGGGATACTTCTCTCATATGACTGGGCCAAATTACTCTAAAATCTTTAAGTCTATGCATTGTTTTCTATTTCTATTTTTATTTCTTTATTTTTTTTGTCAGTCCTGGGGCTTGAACTCAGGGCTTGGGAACTGTCCTTGAGCCTCTTTGGACTCAAGGCTAGCACTCTACCACTTGAGTTACAGCACTTCTTTTGGATTTTTTCTGAGTAGTTTATTGGTGATAAGAGTCTCATGGACTTCTCTGCCTGGGCTGGCTTCAAACTGTGATCATCAGATCTCAGCCTCCTGAGTAGCTAGGATTATAGGCATGAACCACTGATGCACAGTTTATGCATTGTTTTTGCAGGAAGGCTCTCCCACAACTTACTTTATTTCTTTGATGGTAATTTGTTGATTTAGATTATATTTCTCTACAAGGTCCAATTTTAAGTGTGCTTTTTAGAAATGTTCATTTTTTAAAATTTAGGTTTTAAAATGTATTTTGCATCTATTTATCAAAAATAGACTCAAACTTAATTTTTTACTTCCTTTGTTTTGATATCTACATTTTCTTTTCTAAATTTGTAAACTTGTGCATTTGTGTCTTTTTATCCTTAATTAGTTTATCATGCATGTCTATTTTTTACTTTATCAGGTCTAAATACAAGATTTATTTGATAGTTCCATGCTTTTGGGGTTATGTTCTGCTTCATTAATTTTTATTCTTTGTTTTATCCCTTAATTTACTTAATTACATATTTTTAGTTTCAATAGTTTGGTTGTTTTGTTTTTGAGATAGGTTCTTTCTATGTAGCCTAGACCGTTTTCAAATTCACAATCATCCCGCCGAGAGTACAAGTGTCTAGCTTGGTTTTAACAGTTGCTTTAATCAGTAGTATTTTTACTTTTTAAATAATTTTATTTTATTTTGCAACTGCCTTAGTTGTAACTCAACATCCTAAAGATCACATAGAAGGTCCTGCTTTCATGATCATAGTAAGCAAGAAATTCTATAACTTTCATTTTTGTGGGTTTTTTAGTTTTAATTGAACTGCAATTTATTTACTAGCATTCTTTTCTGCATTAACAGTATCCTTAGAAATTTCTGTGAAATTACAAGACAGTACTGGTATTTACAATTGATGTTATTTAGTATTCCTTGTGGCTTAAAATATGGCTAAATATTCTAAATGCTAATTTTACACTCTTTGGGAAAGAAAATCCCTTCATCTTCATTGAAATATAGGTTTAATCCACAATTACCTGTTTGTTTAGTTTTTTTAATATCCTTTCCAGACCTACATGCTTTTCCATCATTTATTCTGTCTTGGGTTGTGAGAGGCATGATAATACATATGTGCTTGGTTTCTAAAAGTTGCTAGTGCCTGATGCTTTACAAAAATACCAACAGTGGTGTATCATCACTGCAATTTATTTACAAAGCTTTACAAATTTACAAATTTACAAAGCTTTCTTGCTTTGTTGGTTATGGGGCTTACTCAGAGCCTGGGCATGGTCCCTGAGCTTTTTTCTCAAGGTTAGTACTCTACCATTTGAGCCACACCTCCACTTCTAGTTTTCTGGTGGTTAAGTGGAGATAAGAGTCTCATAGGCTTTTCTGCCCAGGCTGGCTTTGAACTGCTATCCTCAGATCTCAATCTCCTGAATAGCTAGTATTATAGGAGTGAGCCACTGGTGGTAGGCCGTGAGACTCTTACCTCCAATTAACCACCAGAAAGCAGGAAGTGGTGCTGAGGCTCAAAGTGGTAGAGTGCTAGCCTTGAGTGAAAGAGTTCAGGGATAATACCCAGGCCTTGAGTTCAAGCCCCATGACCAGTAACAATAACAAGAGTCTCAAGGACTTTCTTTTTTATTTTTTAAATTTAATTTTAATTTTAAAGATGCTGTACAGAGGGGTTACAGTTCCATGAGTAAGGGAATGAGCACATTTCTTGTTGAGCGTTGTTACCCCCTCCTTTGTTGTTCTCCCGCTATCCCTTCTCTCCTCCACTTCTCACTCCTCCCCATCCCAAAGTTGTAAAGTTCATTTCCAACATAGTATCTTGTGGGTATCATGACTCATTGCAGTGGGTCATCCTGTGTCATGGACTTTCTTTTATTTATTTATTTCATTGTGAAAATACCATACAGAGGGGTTATAATTACATGGGCAAGGTAATGAGTACATTTCTTATCAAGCATTGTTTCGTAATGAGTACATTTCTTATCAAGCATTGTTGCCTCCTCCTTTGTTTCCCCTTCCCATCCCTTCCCAACGCTGCCCTCCACGCCCACCCTTCCCCCCCCAAAGTTGTAAAGTTCGTTTTCGACATAACATCTTGTACATCTCATTGTTGCAATGAGTCCACTTGTATCCCTATTTGTTTTTTTCCCTTCCCCTCCACAAATTATACCAACATCAAAAACAGTGAAAACAGGGTCTTTCTTACTACAATCTGCTTAACAATTGGTAACTTTTATCATTATAAATTTGTATCTGTTTTGTAATTTTATTCTATATTTTCTTGTTTTTGAATATTACATAATTGCAAGTAATCTTTCAAATGCACAACGATCTCAACTTAGCATAAACATGATTTAAAAATCTCTGACTTTTTAAAACAAAAATAAGAAATGTGGAAGATATATACATACAATACAGTTAATGAAATTTGAAATAAAAATAATGCTCCATACAGCACATTGGATGTCTCCTTTGCCATATACTGCTGTATAATTTTTAATTTTTTGAATCTTTGCAAAATTTTTATAAGTGAAGCATTTGCTTTTTTGTGCCTGATTATTTTGTAATCTGATTATCACAGCTTGCTAATTTGTAATTGGGCTTTTGTAAGTAGAAAACCTCCAGATTTCAGAAAAACTAATTTATTTTTTTTCCTTCTGGTTAATTGTCAGGTTCACACTCAAAACAGTGGCGTGAGAAGACTTCTAGTAGGGCTTGTGCAGTGTTCTGGAACCAACAAAATATATTATTGATTGCCTAATGAAAAACACCATGTTCACACAAATTCCCTGTGTCTGGGATGGGATGCAACAGCTACTTTGATTTTATTTAGAGAATCACCTGCCACTTCCCCAGACTCTATTGCTATATATAAAACATGCTTTAAATGAAGTTGTGGTCACATACAGGGAACTTTGGTAGGTGCCCTTATGCTTTTCCTGTCCTGCGGAGCTACCTATTGCTTCTAATTTAGCTAAAGATTATCCAAATTAATTAAGATTGAATGGTATCAAAATTGAAACAAAGTACAAGTCCTTAGACTCTTGAAATTATGGAAAAAAATTATATAGTCTACCAAGTTATTATGTAACACTTAAGCAAATTGACAAGGTAGGCAGATTGAATTTGCTAATTAAGAAATCATAACTTGAAGGAAGTGTGTTGAAGAAAGAGTGCAGTGAGGTAGGCTTTCCAACACCAAATGAAACATGATGAAAATATCATCATTTCACCAGAAATGTTGACTACTGTTCTCAAGACAGAGTTGTCATAACTGGGATACTAAAAGTAATGTGGAAGATTTCTGTCATTGATGATTCAGAATTCATAATCTAAAAGGACTCATAATCTATACTAAAGCAAAATACTATTCCTATCAGTGTCAGAAAAACCTAGGTAATCCACAGGACCAAATATCACTAATATTTCTATGCTTTTAAACAGCCAATGTTAATTGTTCATTTACACTGCGTATTTATTGCAAGGGGCCATTAACCACATGAATTTACAATATAGGTTCTATCAATAAAATAGAGGATGATGTCACTTTCAATCCAGAGAGACATACATGCCTTTCACTCACAACTGACTTTGTAGACTCTCTTGATACATACATAAGGTGCTCAGCAATTTCAATCCCTCTGGGTACCAGTAGTTAGGAGAATAATGATTTTTTTGTTTGTTTGTTTTTGGTTGGTCGTGGGGCTTGAACTCTGGGCCTGGGCATTGTCACTGAGCTTTTCAGCTCAAGGTGAGCTCTCTACCATTTGAACTACAGCTCCACTTCCAGTTTTCTGGTGGTTAACTGGAGATAAGAGTCTCACAGTCTTTCCTGCTCAGGCTGGCTTTGAACTGTGATCCTCAGATCTCAGCCTCTTGAGTAGCTAAGATTACAGGTGTGAGCCACTGGCATCCAGCAAAAATAATAATTAAAAAATATCTTATTAATGATTAAAGTACAAAAGTGTTTTGTGTGACATGTTGACTGCTATTTAGCAAAAGACACAGTTAAAATTTAAATTTTCTTTTCATTCTTAAAAAAAATTAATTTGAGCCGGGCGCTGGTGGTTCATGCCTGTAATCTTAGCTACTCAGGAGGCTGAGATCTGAGAATCGAGGTTCAAAGCCAGCCCAGGCAGGAAAGAACTGTAAGACTCCTATCTCCAATAAACCACTAGAAAACCAGAAGTGGCACTGTAGTTCAACTGTAGTTCAAGTGGGACAGCGCCCAGGCCCAGAGTTCAAGCCCCACAATCGACAAAAAAAAAAAATTAATTTGTATCCTTGCTCCAGATATTACCTTTTCTGCACCTAAAATATATATAGGAAGACCCATCAAGCAGGCAATTTTAAAGCAATGTGTAACTTACATCAACAAAATTGATGAAGCACAGTAAACTTAACTCTGTATACCTAGACCAGAAAGTGAAGTGATCGTGGATTATAAAGTGATCATGATTGTGGCTCATGCAAGACATGCAAGTGGAATGAGAGTCACTGTTCTTACCTGAGCTCTGTTTTTACCTGTTCTTAAACAGCTTGAACTGTATTTCCCTGTGCTCTAGACTTATGAAGAGGCAGAGGTTTCTACAGGACATATGTGGAAGTAATAAAGTCAAGAAAAAAGGCTCTTTATTCCACCCTTTCAAAACCTCGGATTTAATGTTGTTTACTTGTCTTTGTTTTTTTTCATTGATTGGGGGAGGTAGTAAAATGTAACAATGAATGAGAAGCCAATGTGTACTTCATTGGTTAAAATCTGCATTATGGCATGGGCATAATTAATTACTACTTAATGTCAACTGATTTTTAAAAAATACAGTTCATAACATTTTTCATAATTTGATTTCAACTCTGTAGACATCATTTGCTTCATGTTTTAGCGCATTTTAAACACAGACTAAGAATACAAACACAGATAATAATACATTATTGAAATATGAAAATATTGATGCCATTAGCCAAACCTTCCTATACACTAGGAGGAGCTGAGAGGTTTATCAAATATGTGTGAGATTTATGACTTAAATTATTAATAAAATAGTATCAGTGGGTTGGACTTAATAATGCTACAATTTTATTGGAACTGGGAACTGCAAATAGCTGAAAATATACAATAGAATTTATTTCTTCCTTACAGTTTCCAAGTTGTTATACAATGGTCCTGTGTTAGTTAGAAAGACAATTATAATTAGGTGAAATTTGGATAGATTACCGAAAAATATGAAAAAGCTAGGGATTTATGAGCATATCTGAGAGAAGGACCTTTCAGGGAAAAGACTGTCAGTGACTATTAGCAGGCAGAAGCAATAACCATAACAACATTAGGTAAGGGGACAGTGGTTGGTGGCCTTCAGGGATTATAGCTTTAACTCTGTTTCTAAGCTGGCAAGCACAGGAAGTTTGAAGCCCTGGGATTTCATTATGTGACTGAGTTGTATACCATTTTCTCCCTTCCACTTTTCTCCTCTTTTGTTTAATGTTATCATTCACATATGAAAAAGTGTTAAAATATGTATTTATGATAGTTACATTAATTTAGACAAAAATCCAACTACTGCAAAATCAGATATCAAGTTTCTCTCAAAAAAACAAGTTAAACAAGTAGTCTACTATAGTTTCCCTTCACATTTATAAACAAGTAATAATAGCAAGAATATGTAAAAAGTGAACTTTGAAAACTTGATAATAATTGCTTTCCAAAAAGGAAGTAAAAGATTTAAGTAGACAGCTCATCAAAAATAACTTACAAACAAAATAAGCACATAAACACAATTTCAACTTCTTTAGTCATTAGGGATGACTAAATGGAATAGCATTTACATTTTTTCAATAGTTTGCTCCTTTTTATTGATAAATAGTATTTTATTTTGTTTATCAGTTTTCCAGTTGGGTTTTCCTATTTGGGGCTACAATTAAAATTCTTCAAGAAAGAAGAAAGAAGGATGGCCAATAGACACATGAAGAAATGTTCAACATCCCTAGCCATAAAAGAAATGCAAATCAAAACAACATTGAGATAT
>NW_012267288.1:7892752-7923036 GCF_000151885.1 Dipodomys ordii | reverse complement strand
TGGTAAGAAATGTACGCATTATCCTGCCCATGCAATTGTAACCCCTCTGTACAGTATGTTCACAAATAAAATAAAATTAAATTTAAAAAAAAAATTCTTCAAGAAACATTTACCTGTAAATATTTGCATTAAAAACCTTATATTTGGGGGACTGGGAAGGTGGCTCAGTGGTAGAGCGCTTGCCTTGCATGCCTGAGGCCCTAGGTTCAATTCCTTAGCACCACATAAGCAAAAAGAAAAAAACCGGAAGTGGTGCTGTGGCTCAAGTGGTAGAGTGCTAGCCTTGAGCTGAAGAGCTGAGGGGCAGGGCCCAGGCCCAGTGTTCAGGCCCCACGACTGGACCCCCCCCTAAAAAAAAACCTTACTTTTCTTTAGTAGGTACTTAGGATGGAGTTACAATAGCACATTTCTATTTAACTGTTAAAACTTCCAAAGTATGTTTCCAAAATATCTGAACAATTTTTACAATCCCACTCACAATATATGATGTTCTCATATTTCCACATTCTGGCCAACACTACCTCATCTCTTTTCCTCAGTTTTGGCCTGTATTAATTATTATGGTTGTATAACAGATTAGCAGAACTTCTGCAGCGAAACAGCACACAGTTACCGGCTTACAGTTCTGTAAGTGAGAATGCAGCCTGACTCGAGTGAATGCTCTGCTCAAGGTATTACATGTTCCAGGTCAAGGGGTCCTCCAGATGAGGCTCTGAGCTGAAGGCCTTACGAACTATGCACTTCTGATCTTGTTAGAATCGTGGGCAGATCCAATTCCCAGAAGGAACTGATACATATTTTCTCATTGGGTACTAGCCAGGGGACAGTCTCCGATTTTTCAGGATGATTATGCTTCTTTTCTTATGATCTCCTCACTCTTTATATCCATGATAACATCTAGTGTTCACACTTTAAACCTTGCTCACTTTCTCTTGTATTTTTGACAAGAGCAGGATAATTCTCTATAAAAGAGTTCACATGATTAGATCAACTATAATGGGCTATCCCCTTGTATATTGAAATTACTGGAGTGATACTTTATATTCACAGGCTTCACTCCTATTCAATGGTGAGAGTGTTGGACAAGGGCGGTGGTAGACCCACTCTTTAAATTCTGCCCATCAGAAGGAAATGTTTTAACGGATGGAAAGAAAAGTTATCTCATTTCCATTTTTCTATAATTAATCATATTTTGCAACTTTAGTAAGTTTATTAGCAATGTACAATTGAAGTCTTTGGTGAAATGTTAATCTTTAATCATAATTTTATAAGTTTATAGTAATTAGGGAACTGTCATATATATATATATATATATATATTACTTGAAGAAGCATTTACATATATGTATACATAAATATACATTCTACCCCTTACGCTATGTCCTCCACCGTTTGTCTTCTACTACTAGTCTGCTTTTCAGATAGGGTTTCAGTTTTTCTAAGTCAGCCACCAGCTGCAATCCTTCTACGTATGTCTGCCTAATGGCTGGGACTCTATACTTCATTTCATTTTGATATTGGGCCTCAAAAACTTTTGCTGTATCTTACCTCAAATCCGGATCTTCCTGTCTACTTCACAAGACAAGACTTTTTTTTTTTTTGTCAGTTGTGGGGCTTGAATTCTGGGACTGGGTGCTGTCTTTCAGCTCTTCAACTCAAGGCTAGTGCTCTACCACATGAGCCACAGCACCACTTCCGGTTTTCTGGTGGTGAATTGGAGATATGAGTCTCATGGACTCTCCTGCCCAGGCTGATTTTGATCTGTGATCCCTAGATCTCAGACTCCTGAGTAGCTAAGATTACAGGTGTGAGCCACAGGCTTATAATTTGTTTTAACTGTATTTTGAGTATGAGCTCTCTGCTTTGAGCCACACTTTCAGGAGTCCATTCTGACTCTCCATTCCCAAAATAATGAGCAAAAGCCAGGCTGCAGGTGTGGCTCAAGTTGTAAAGTGCCAGGTAAATTTTGTGGTAGTTGTGTGGATATAAATTATATTAATCACTGCAAGGCCTTGACGTATCTCATTGTTCACAGTTAGGTCAATTCTGGATAATTTTTTTATGTTTCCTGGGGACAAAGTGATTTGTTAGATCAAATTTTAAGTTTTCTTGTTATTTGTTAGTAATTTAACAAATACCATACTCTATACAGGGTACTAAGGCTGATGATCATGAAGGGTTTAAATATGTCAAATAAATGACAGCATCTCAAAGATCCTAACGACATCTAGGGAAAGTCAGATAGTCAGAACATGATTCTGACATCTAAAATCAGACAAACAAGCAGAGCTAAAGAGGAAATGCTTTCCAGGAACAACAGATAACACAACAAAGTGGACAGTGCTTCCATCACAAAATTGGCAAAGAGTGGTTCTTAGTTACAGATTTAACATTTAATTCAGAACAGATCAATGAAATAAACTGAAAAAAATATTTCTGTATATCTCCTTTGTTGAGAGCACTTTTTCTGTGTACTGGGATGGATCTGCGTCATCTCTTACCATGACCTTAATATCAAACAGTCAAGGAAAGATAAAATTTTCTGAGAACACAGCAATAGTTCAGAAAATGTACTAGGTACATTATATTTATGATTCTCTAAACTGAGCAATAGTTTTGAAAGCTGAATGTTTTCATCCTTCATTTCCAGAAGAGAATTTCCTTTCACTCAAGTCTCAAATGCAGATTGACCTCAACGATTGTCATCCTAAACTTCCTGGAGTGCAACAGTCCTATTTATAAGACATATTATATTTAAAAATCAAATAACAGCAAAAGGAACAAAGCATAGGTATCAGAAGAACAAGTGATCAGATGAGCAGGCATAATACCCATTGGAGAAATCAGTAAGCATTTCCGGGTCAAGGGGGGCTTCAAGAAAGAATGGGTGGGGACTTGACTGGGTGAAAGAGATGCAGTTAGGAAGTCAGGCCAAACTTATCAGCCATGATGATGATAAACATAGACTATTTAGGATATTGGAAGTGAGCAACTTTTTGAAAGATTTTTAAAAGGCACGAATGTATTTGGTGTACAACTTACATGACAGTGTGGAAGTCAGATTTATTCTTGTAGCTAAATGGAAGCTGTTGAAAGTTGTTAAGAAATTGACAGTGTTGGAGGGCAAATAAGATGTTATTACTGAATTTTGGGATGGGATAAGACAGGCATACTGGTTAGAAGATAAAGAAATGGAACGAGTTGGAAAAATTTATATTAAGCAAAGTAAGCCAAACCCAAAGAAATATAGGATGCATGGCTTCCCTCATTTGTAATAACAAGAATATATCTAGACATTCTTAGCAGAGGATCACAATGGCTCAATAGGTATGTGAATATGACCATATGCAATGATGCTTCTTGAAATGAGCTCCAAATAATGGAAACAAGAGTTTTTTTTTTAATTGTACTGTTAGCAGTTATTTCTTTTTTCTTTTGTTTTCTTTTTCCTTTAGTTTATTCCTTGTTGTCATTCCTTGTTTTTGTCTGTACTCTTTGTCTTATATATGTTTATCTGATCTGGGGAAGGGAAGGGGAATCACAGAAACAGTGGGAGAAAGGGGGAACCAATGCAACACTGATACTCACCAGACACCATGTTGGAAATGAACTTTACTACTTGGGGAGGGGAGATGATGGGGGGAGGAAGTGGGAGAAAATGAAGGAAGGGGTAACAATGTTAAAAAAGAAATGTACTCATTACGACACTTATGTAACTGTCATCCCCCTGTACATCACCATTACAATAAGATTTAAATTAAAAAATGAAGATAATCACAACACATTAAGCACGATCCAGTTGGTAAGTCCTGGTTGAAACAAATTAATAAAAGGAGGTGCCTGAAAATTCAGAGCAAGGTGAGGGGAGGGTGATGGTTCAGGTACTAATATATCCATTGAGCCTGAGTCTTCCAAAGGGATATTAAATATTCCTTTTTCTTTTCCTAATTGGGTATAACATCCTGCTAGCTGCTCTGTAGTGAGGCAGGAAATCTACCAAAATTCCAATCCATTGAAAACTGAGTCCTGAATATATCCCAGGTGTTTGGGGAGTGCTATGGAGCAGGAGTAGTGCAAGAAAGTTCTCTCAGAATGAACTCCAGTGGTGTTGATTTGATAGCAAAGCTTCTTCAGATTACAGATAGAGGGAAATAGGCAAAGGACATGCACTCTTCTCTTAGCTAAGGATGAGCCCGGTGAATATGCATCAGGACTACTAAAACATGCTTACTGATAGATTCTACTTCTAAGGAGGATGGGAATAATGCTAAATGTGATTGAATCTTCATTTTTTTTCTTTTAAACCATGATAATTATCCAGAGGCTCAGTGTAGTTAAGGCCTATGTTGGAATGCCATACTATTGGGAACTAGAGTCATATGCACATATATAGTCATATTTTTTTCCTTTAATCACTTCAATGTTTGCAGGTTCTTTTGTCCTTAATTTTAAACTCTAACACACTTGCTCTTTCTGTCTTTGTCTCTTTCCCTTCTCTCTCTCTCTGCTTCTCTCTCTCTCTCGATTTCTCTCTCTCTCACACACACACATTTACACCCCATGAAGATCTTAGCAAGGTGAAATCTAAGAAAGGGACTGTTGAAAGCGACTAAGAAAGGATCTATGTAGTCATCATCTGGCATGCTCATACTCTGTTGGAATCTGATACTTGATATAAAGCGTTGTCTTGGAAAGACCTAGACACAGTTTCTTCAAGATCTGACTACATATTATTCAATCAACTTTCATGATAAGATTAACTGTAAGGACTTCAGAGATTTGCTGGTGTCCAATGGAGAGTGGCCCTATCTGTTTTCCAGGGCACCTACCTGCTTGCTTCTTAGCATGTGGTCCATTGAGCAGCTGCTTTAGCATCATCATTAAGACAAGTAGAAATGCAGACCCTCAGGTTCCGCCAGAGCTACTAAGTCAGAATCTGCATTAGACAGAGCTCATGTGGTTTGCATGCATCGTGAAAACTGATGAATATCAGATTCTTTTGTTACTTTGATAATCATTTTTTTAGCTTCTATATTCAATAACTAGTGATCAAAGTGTAATCCCTAATCTAGTTCACTGCTCACTCACTAGGATACTTCTTGAGGCAACCTAGACACTTCAAACAGATTTTATTATGCCATTGCAGTTGTAAATCTATATTATCAAGGAAAATATACTAATTGCCTTTCTTTACACCCTACAAGAAAGCTCACATCACTATGATAAGAAGAATGAGGCACATATTGTATAAAATGTTCAAAAATCTATGTGCAAATATGTATCTTCAGCATAGCACAGTGATATGGCTGATGAAAACAGAAATTTGCTTATCAAAACAACTATTTTCAGTAAAGCCCACTCAACATATTTCTTCAGAAATGTGTCTCAGAGGTAGAGGTAGTGTTCATGGAAAATTTATATTCTTAAGGAGCTAGATGGATATTGATTGTGACTAAATTAAGCTTCTGTTAACTACTGGAGGAAAATATACTTAAACATGGCTTGTGACATCACATTAACAATGAATAATTCAGCTGGATTCAGTGCAAGAAAGATATTTAATTTGATGCTTTTGCCACATGATATAAAAACATGTGTCAAGAAATTCACTTAGAAGTAGCAAACATCGAAAATGGTCTTCATCTCTGAATCAAAAAGGAGTGGAACTAGAAATCTATGCCTAGGATTGAAATACAGCAAAATATTTAATTTGACATATCCACTACATATATTCTTCCTGTATGTTATATGAGATTGGTGAGGACTTACACCAAGTTGCAAGTGGAACTAGGGTATAGAGAAATGTGGAAGGCACAGAATGGCCAAATGTAGAGCAAGCTTCCAATTTATAATACTTCACATTTTCAAAACCGGCTGCTGGTGATTTGACCAGTTTATATTTCATTGGCATCCACAGCAGTTCTGCTAAGGCAAAGTAAATGTCATAAAATGTTTTGTTTCCCAGCAGCCATTGGTAAATAATTGGCATCTGTTTTCTGTTGTCTATCTGCAGTTGTGCTTTCTGAAACAGAAATTTCCATTCCTTATCTAATAAGTTGTTGACTCAGGACCCTCAAGGGAAAAGAAGAATGAAAAGTAAAGAAAGAAAGAAAAAGAAAAAGAAAACCTGGTTTGAGGGAGGGGAGAGGTAAAGATCTCTGAAAACCTCTGGGTTTCAGAAGTCTAGATTGATTCATTAAAAAGCATTGCATTTGGGTGATTTAGACTCATCTATGCTTCCAACAATTAAACAAGGAGAAGAAGTAATCACTCTTTGGAAAACCTGAAGCAATGGACCTTCTTTACTTCAAAGTTGAAATGAGACAAAATGGACACCTTTAAAATAATTTTTTTCTCATTCAAATTTGTCTACTCTTTGACAAGAACCAGAAATATTAGTCCTATTTTTTATTTTTTATTCCAAAAAAGGATGGGAGCAAAATCTGCAGATGGTAGAAATTGGGATTGCCTTGAATTTAAACATTTTTTAAAAGCTCAGTTAAGTGGGGGATGTGATTATTTGTAGAGCAGGAAAGGCACTTAACAAATACAACTGTAGGAGGCTCTCTGTTTTTAATGTTTAAGAGTAGATAAAATGCCACTTTCCCTGACTTCAGGCGTTCTTCTGGCTGAGGACTAGGCCATTAATAGTCATTAACACTCTTTCGAATGTATTGCCAAAGTGGTAATGAAGTCAACACCTTCACATTTTTATACTGAAGCTCTGCCAAAGCGCATTTGGTCCTGTCACTACATAGCAATGTGCTGCACAATGTGCCTGCTACTTAAGATATCAACATAAACACTGAATAAAAACATAAATCTTTTATGATGTTGGGACATGTTGCCATTTTACCGTAAATCAACATAGACCAATTATTCAAACCCAGCCCATTGTTTAATGGTTGAAGGGCAGACAAGCTAGCGGTATTATAAACTTAGTCTATTTTTTTTCCATGTGAGCTGACCATCTATTTAAGTCCTTCAAACAAATCATTAGCTGAAAAGCTATCCTGTGGAATTTGATTCCATTCCATCGTCCCACCATTTGTCACTTAGGGAAATGTCTAGAATAGTCAGTGAATATGATGAACATCTTTTTTTCCCCCTCGATATAAAACAATACCTGTCTTTCTCTTAAGTGTTCATGATCCACAAAGGAGATGGACAGCATTAACAGATATTGTCCCACACTGTTGTTCTTTATAATTATGCAATGTTAGCAATTTACTGAGTTTGGAAATATAAACTACTCTAAGAGAAAGACATACTAATAGTATGAAGGAAGACTAGAATAGAGAGAGGTGAAGAAAGAAAGGAAGGAAGGAAGGAAGGAAGAAATAAAGAAAGAAAGAAAGGATATTTTTGTTGTTGTTGGTGGTGGTGGGGCTTGAACTCTGGGGCTGGGTGCTGTCCCTCAGCTCTTCAGCTCAAGGATAGAGCTCTACCACTTGAGCCACAGTACCAATTCCAGTTTTCTGGTGGTTTATTGGAAATAAGCGTCTCATGGACTTTCTTCCCTGGGTTAGCTTTGAAGTATGATCCTCAGATCTCAGCCTCCTGAGTAGCTAGGAATATAAGTGTGAGCCACGAGCACCCAGCTATGAAATTTTTGAACAGATTTAATTTAGAGCTTTATTTTCTTCCCAATTTTCCTCCATTAGTTGTGTGTGTGTGTGTGTGTGTGTGTGTGTGTGTGTGTGTCTGTTTGTCTGTCTGTCTGTCTGTCTGTGTCTGAGTATACTTTATACTTTTCCTTCCCAAGTCCCAAAGAGGGCTGTAATTGGTGGAGATAGGAAAGAACTGATCAAGGAGAATAGAGACACCATATCTACTTCTTCAGCTCATAGACAAATAATAACTAAGTTAAGGTATATCTACCCTGCCTACTTGTCTTCCTTTTGGCTTGTTCTGACTTCAGCTACAACAATGATGCTGGTTTAACTTCCTTCAAGACATGCAACAGGTATCTGGGAAACTTTGGTGTGGTTTTGTGTGTGTGTGTGTGTGTGTGAAAAGGGAAGATGTGCCTTATTTCTAATCTGAATCATTTGTAGGAGTGGTCATTATGATTACAGGGCAGGATTCTTCCTCCTACAGGATCTAAGTATAAAATAGAAGAGACTGAAGGGCAGAAAGGACACATCTTTATACTTAATGTATTTTTTAGCTATCATTAGCCTAAGGTCAGTCCTCACTCATTTACCGGGTCAGGAGGATTGAGAAGTTCTATACCTTCATTCTGCTTTGTATTACAATTGTTCCTGAGCTCCAAGCAATATGGTAGATACTGTATATAAAAGAGGTCACAGCTCTTTTCTTCTGTGGAATTCAGCATTCTAGATTTTATATATATATATATATATATATATATATATATATATTCATGTACAATAGACTACAGTATTGTGAAAGGAAGTGATATGATATGATATTAGCATGAATGAAGAACTCCAAAGCAGGAAGTCAGAGGTCAAGTTTTCATTGGGACCCAAAACATTTATCTATGCTTCCCCTGCCACAACACAGGTAAATGCTTACGTGTATGGACATAATACAGACAGAAAGCCATCATATCTCCATTGGGAAGAAAACTGGTGGATACTCGAGTAGAGCAAAGTCTTCCCTGAAGAGAATCAAAATCCTAAATCATCTGCTATTCTGAAAATGAGCATAAAACATGCTTCCTGAAGTCAGTAACTGAGTCAGGAACTGTGAAGACAAAAAAAAATTGAGGAAGACACTTTTAAAAATCAATAACACTACAAGGTGGAACGGGAAATCAAAATCCACTCATATGCTTACATTGTGAAAGGCCTAGAGTCAATGACTGTAAGTTAGATATCTTTAGAACTTAATCAGCTTTAGAAACACCAGTCATCATACTTTAAAATGATATTTTAGGATCTATTCTGAAGTGAAAACATAACTTTCAGATGGATCACAATAACTAGACATAACATTTACTGCTAAGATCATCAAACATCAGCAGTGCTTCAAGATCTCATACAATATGTCCATTTCAGTTTTCAAAGTCAATATCCTCTTTCCATAAATAATGTTCTGTGTCTCTTTACTCATGTAACTGTAACCCCTCTGTAAAGTATCTTTACAATAAAAATATTAAAAAAGACAATACTATAAGAAAAACCACTCAAGGTTTCCTAGGGCATGAAAATTAAAACTTAAATGCAGACACAATTAATATGACTTACTATATTATGGAATTTTTATGTTTCCTTGTTAAATAAAATATTGACCTAATGGGCCATACAGAGACATTCCCCCTGGCTCCTTTTACCTTTGATTTCAAGTAAGTACACTCTACCTCAGAGTTCTTCCTTCTCTTGAGCTATTAAGTGAATGAATTTCAGAGAAGAGTCCTTCAATTTACTCTTAGAAGACACCTACTTAAGTATGAAACAGAGAATACAGTAACTCTAATATGTTTCCTATAATTAGTAATAAATAACTGACTACCCCAGGATATTTTGTGATCACTCACAATATTCTTGCATGAAGATTGGATATATTGCATAGGGAAATTTATCTTAACCAACTTTTTATGACAATAAAGATGTACAAAAGCGTTGTGAGTTATGACCTTATCTATTTTTCTAAAATACTGTTGGTGGGTACATTGTAAAATTTACAACCATAAAAAACAGCATTGTAATTTCATAGCTATGTTTTTCTTAGAGCTTCTAGTCAAATTGTAAGGGTTAGTTTCAGTGAAAATGCTCATAAGAATATATTTACGTAAACTATTTGAATGTGTGTGTGTGTGTGTGTGTGTGTGTGTGTATGTGTGTGTGTGTGTTGGTACTAGGACTTGTATTCAGGGCCTGGAACTGTGTCTGACATGTCTAAATGAAATAGAAAATGTAATAACAATAATGCATAGTTTAGAAAAATTGGAGAATCTTGTCAAATTTTGGCTTCAGGAACAAAATGGAAATTTTTGTGTCATGAATAATTCTACTAATCAGTAGAGGTTATGTGGATTCCACATATAATGTAAGGCTTGGTGCTTTATTAATTTCTTTAAATTACTCATATTAGTCACTTTTATGCAAGTGAAAAGGTAAGTCAGGAACTGGGGGAAATGTTTGTAGTACATAAAATATTTCTGATAAAAGATTTACATAGAACATATAAAGAAGCCACCAATACTCCAACAGCAGTAAATAACTCAATAGAAAATAGACAAGTTAAAGAAAAGTTATTGGAATAGCTATTAAGCTTATCAAAAATGCTTATGCCTGTAATCCTAGATACTCAGAAAGCTGAGATCTGAGGACCAACCAGGGCAGGAAAATTTGTGAGACTCTTACCCCAATTAACCATCAAAAAGGTGGTAGTGGAGATGTGGCTCAAGTAGTAAAATACCATTCTTTAGCAAAAAAAGCAAAAATGCTCAGGGATTGGTGACACAGATCAAGATGCATTGTACATATAACCTGCTCCGTTAACTGGCAAAAATTCAATACATAATCTTAAAATTAAGTAAGGGAAGGGAGAGGTTGAGAGGAGTGTGTGAGAATGTTGAAAGGGTGACAGTGATCAAGAAACACTGCATTCATAAAAGATAACATATATTCATAATAGTCAGTCATGGGGCTTGAACTCTGGGCCTTGGCACTGTACCTAGCTTTTCAGCTCAAGTCACGAGCACTCTACCACTTGAGCAACAGCACCACTTCCAGTTTTCTGGTGGTTTATTGTAGAAAAGGGTCTCAGTCTTTCCTGCCCAGGTTGGCTTTGAGCTGCAATCCTCAGATCTCAGGTTCCCAAGTAGCTAGGATTACAGGCATGAGCTACCGGTATCCAGCAATAAAAATATTTTTATTGTAAAGATACTGTACAGAGGGGTTATAGTTACATGAGTAGGGTAATGAGTACACTTCCTATCGAGCATTGTCACTCCCCCTACCATCCCTTCCCTCCCCATCTCACCAACTCCCACACCCCCAACACACACCAAAGTTGTAAAGTTCATTGTCAACATAGTGTTGTATACTTTTCATTGTTACAATGGGTCAACCTGTATCCTTATTTCAGGATTTTGTTATTTCCCTTCCCTTCCCCAAATTAGAAAAGTGTATATCAAGATGCAGGGCACCAGATTCAAATAGAGTGTCATACAAAAGAAACAAAAAAAAATCACATAGTACACTAAAAGCAACAGCAACAACAAGAAAACAACAACAAAAAACCTTTTTTTTTTAAAACAAGAAACAGGGCTGGGAATGTGGCTTAGTGGTAGAGTGCTTTCCTAGCATGCATGAAGCATTGGGTTTGATTCCTAAGAACAATATAAACAGAAAAATCTGAAAGTGGTGCTGTGGTTCAAGTGGTAGAGTTATAGCCTTGAGCAAAAGAATCTCAGTGACAGTGCCCAGGTCCTGAGTTCAAGCCCCAGCACTGGCAAAAAACAAAAAAGAAAGAAAGAAAGAAAGAAAGAAAGAAAGAAAGAAAGAAAGAAAAAAAGAAAGAAAGAAAGAAAGAAAGAAAGAAAGAAAGAAAAGAGCTCAGGGACAGTGCCCAGGACTGGCATAAAAATAGCTCAATAGTATAAGTCAATATTCCAGGGAAATAAAAATTGAAAGCACCTTGAAAATAACTACAAATAAAACTCACTACATTTAATTTTCTTGAAAGGTTAAAAAACAAACCAAACAAATGACATTTGAATTGATGGTGGGGTTGGAACTCTCGTGTCTGCGGGGAACATAACATAACATAACCATTTTGGAGAAAATGTGTGATCTTTTCTTATGTAAGGAATTCCTTTGAGCCTCTCAGAAGAATGTTGATGCATTCTAAGTAATATTTAAGAAGATTCAATGAGTATTTAGAAAAATCTTTGCTACCAGTATGTCAAAAAGAAATTGAATGGCTTACCATTACAAGCCAATGTTTGGATAGGCCTATATTACTTTTTCTAGCTTAGATGGCATTAGTTTATAGGTCTAGTTTATAGTTTGTAACAGAGAGGAGGGAGAAATGAAAGAAAATTCCCTATCTTGTGTGTTCTAGTTTCTCATTTGTTTTCAATATAACAATATATGACTATCTTAAACAATCTACTTTATGTCTGGGCATGGTGGTACATGCTTGTAACAATAGCTACTCAGGAGGTGGAACTAGGAAGATAGTATGGCATCTCTGACCCAGGCAAATGTATCAGATGCTTTCAAAAACTGAAAGAGGCCAAGCACAGTGCTGTGCCTGTAATTCTAGCTACTGTAGAGGTGAAGATCCAGAATACATTGTTTGAGGCCAGCTTAGGCAAAACAGTATCTAGATACAATTTCAGTCAGTAAGCCAGGCATTATGGTTAATGACTGTGGCCCTTGGACAAAACTGTGAGACCCTTCCTGAAGGAATAGTTTATGAATATGGCTCAAGTGGTGTATCATCTGCCTAGTAAGAGCAAGACCTTGAGGTCAACCCCTGTGTCACCAAAAACAAAGAAATAAAAAAGTACAGGATGTTATGTCGAAAAACGAACTTTACAGCTTTGGTGGGGGAGGCGGGAGGAGGGGAAGGGCAGGGATGGGAAGGGGAAACAAAGGAGGAGGCAACAATGCATGATAAGAAATGTACTCATTACCTTGCTCATGTAATTGTAACCCCTCTGTACGGTATTTTCACAATAAAAAACCTTATTAATAGTAGAAAAATACTTGAATGACTTGCCCACCTTTTCTTCAAGAGATAGTGAAATGTGAAGAAACAGTCACTTGACCTTTCTAATAACAAATACACCTCTGAGTAAGTCAGAGTAAATTAGTAAGAAGGAAATTAAGTCCACCTGTCTCAGTTGTGATTGCTCTTTGCACAAACAGGTGTTGGGCCTTAGGCTGAACTTGCTATTTTAGGCCTTTTACAAAAAGTTTAAAACAATTTTTTGAATACCATAGGGCTGGACAGAGGCCTGAAAAGACTGCTGGCTTTCAGTTAGTATTTATAAAACAAAGCTGAATTTGAATAATTTCAGTCTGAGCCAATAGAAAAAGGAAAAGCATAATATAAAAGATATGATTTAGAAGCCCCAATAAGTTATATGTTTGAACAGAGCGGTTTTTTGACTGAGACTAAAGAACTAATTGTATGGTGTATATTACAAATTAATACAGCATTTGTTTTCCTATAGCTACCAGACAGAGACCAATTAACAAGATTCCTCATGGATTTAATCTCTAAGTGTATAACTCATTCCCTTTTACATTTAGTGAAATTGAGTTAAATACTGAAGAAAGGAAATTTAGGCTTCACTCTCGGATCAGATTATACCCCAGTGTTGACCATATCTGCATTTTTTTCCCCTTCAGAACTGGGGCTTGAACTCAGAACTTTACTCTCTCATTTTACTCTGCTTTCTCCCTTTCACAGCTGACATTATTACTTGAGCCACGTCTTCAGGTTTAGGCTCTTTTTTTTTCTTGATGCTTAATTGGAAGTGTCTTGTGGATTTGTCTGTTTGGGGTAGTTTCAGCCCTTGATCTTCAGATCTCAGTCTCCTGAGTGGCTAGACTTATAGGCATGAGCCATGGGTGCTCTTCTCGTATCTTCTCTTAATCTTGACTTCCTAAATTCTCCTCAGCCTTCCATTCTTCCTTTCTTTATGGCTTACTGGGTTCATTCCCAAGTCCCTGACATTTCCAGTGAGGGTCACTGTATTTATTCAGTGCCAATAACTGAGGAATAAATTGTTACAAGTTGGGAGGCTCTTCACTATTGTTTTGCAAATTAACAAACTGAAGGGAAATAGTGACAATGTGTTATTATGGCTAAGGTTAATAAGCTACTGATTACCTCTGAAGGATACAATCACAGACACATTATTTAAAAGGCCTATTTTGTTGAGCTAACTGATAAATAAGGATAAACACTATTGTGCATGATGCATTAAGATGGGCGTTGAATTCTGTTACCTAGAACTACTTCAGTTTCTGCTTCTTAGTCTATCTCCAATGTCAGCTTCACAGTTGTGTTGGGTCCTGCTATTTACATGGTTATACTGAACTACTTCTCATTGTTCTCTTTCTGGGAAATGCAACAGAACAACAGATTAGATACCAGGTCTCTACTGAGACAAGAATGCATTTTTCAATTACCTTTCAAATATTGACTTGGAATATTTTATAAATCTTATTTTATACCTATAACAAAGCTGGTTTGACATTTACAATTGCCAGTGACTCTCAGTAAGTGGATAGTTTGGATACATACTGCAATTGCTGACCCAATAATGCATGAGCCAAGAATTAGAATTAAAAATGTATCAATGTATATTACAAAAGATAATATATATGACATTAACTGCCCTCAGACAAAGATGAAAAAAAGATATCCACAAAGTTAGAGGCAGATATAATTGCCTATTACAAACTAGCCCAATCATTTTGTTAAAGTAAATGATGAATTAGAGAACTTATTTTTGTGCATGATATAATAACATGGCCATGAAATTTGAACCATGTAGAATTACAATCAGTTTGGCTTCCTACATTCTACATGAAGATTAGTAACTTAGAAAGATGCAGAAGAAAATATTATAACAAATTACTTCAAATTCTTCTTTTAACCTTTTATTTTAAACATATTTTTATTTTTTGTCTTTTCTTTTTTGGTACTGAGGATAGAACCCAGTATGTTTCACTTGCTAGGCAATCGCTTTGCCACGGAGTTACATCCCAACCCTTAAACAGATTAATTTATTAGATTAAGATGGCTTAATCCTTTTCTTTTTAAAACAACATCCTTTCTATATAGCTTCTTTATTTCTGGAAACAGGCTAGATGCATTAAATCAATAAGCACATTCCATTCCCCTGAACATACTCATTATATATCAATTGACAGGAGACCTCATTGGTTCAACCTGGATGATTCTAGGAATTCTTGATTGCTTTTCTGGGGCTTTTTGTTCTTTCTACAAGAACAAATGGAAATGATGCCTAGCCTCGGTCACTGCGGGGAGAATCTAATGCATCACAGGGTCACAGGTATAGTATTGGGGAAGGTTATTAGGGAAGGCAGAGAAGAGTCTAATGGAAACTTGAGTTCTCACTCAGCCCTGCAGCAAATTCTCCTTCTGGAATCCCATCTGCACAGTCCTTTTAAATTACCTTGCTATGTCATGTTATATTTCCTAGGTATCTTGCAGGTCTGTCCAATTTATGGTTTAAGGAAATCTATTGGAAAAATTATACGATCCACTGACATGTTCAATACTTCCTGAATTGGGAATTACATAGAATGTTTCTCTTAGAAATTTCCACATGGAGAAGGTATATCAGGATACTTTATACCATTTTCCAAATCTTGAAAGTTATGGAATTCCATCATTATATAATTCTGATGAGCATATATGACACCAATGACTATGGTCTGTATTGAAATTCTTCTGACAAATATAAATGACAACTCTGTGGCCCTGTCAGACTGACACCTGACAGATGTTTAACTTTCACATAATTGTGCTATTTTGCAATCATAGTAGCCATATGTGGCTTAAAGTTGACACGTCTGATATATGGTCTATAGAAACTTATAGAAATGATGAAATTTAAGTTATAATTTCATCATAATAACAAATTGATAACCATATCTGGAAGGCTTCCTGAGACTTCTTTTTACTTATTTACTTTTTTTTACTTTTCTGATTTTTATTTTATTGTAAAGATGCTGTACAGAGGGGTTACAGTTATACAAATAAGGTAATGAGTATATTACTTATTGAAAATTGTTACCCCTCCTTTGTTGTTCTCCTATTATCACTTCCCTCCCCCACCTTCTTATCCCCTCCAAGTTGTAAAGTTAATTTCCAACACAGTGTCTTGTGAGTATCATTGTTGCAATGGGTCACCTTGCGTCCCTGTTTCAGCATTTTGTTATTCCCCTATCCCTCCCCAAATTAGATAAATGCATATACAAGATGCAGGGTGCCATAATCAAGTACAGTGACAACAGGAGATATACCATAAGGGGAAGAAATACAATGGAAACAAAAAAAATCATAGTACATTAACAACAACAACAACAAAAGACCACTTATGTCCATATCTTGGAGTTCATTCACTTAGCATCATCTTATGTGGTCACATGTCATAGCTTTTGAGCTTTTCTGCTCATCTGATAAAATTATCCTAGATGTATATTAATTATTGCAAATGAGGGAAACCATGGGACCTATGTTTCTTTGGGTCTAGCTTACTTCACTTAATATGATTTTTTTCTAAGTCTTTCCATTTCTTACAAATGGGGTGTTGTAATTTTTCTGAAGGAAGCACAGAATTCTATTATATGCATATATATATATATATATATATATATATATCATTTTCTTGACCCATTCATCTACTGATGGGCATCTGGGTTGGTTCCATATCTTAGTATGGTGAATAATGCTGTGATAAGCATAGTTGTGCTAGTAGCTTTAGTATAGTCTTGTTTGTGATCCTTCAGGTAAATGTCCCAAAGTAAGATTGTTGGGACACAGGGGAGCTCTATGTATAGTCTTTTGAGGACCCTCCTTACTGCTTTCCAGAGTGGTTGAACAAGTTTACACTCTGACCAACAATACAGTAGGGTTCCCCTTTGGCCACATCCCCTCCAGTATCTGTTGTTACTAGATTTCGTGATCATAGCCATTCTAACTGGGATGAGATAGAACTCAGTGATGTTTTGATTTGGATTTCTTTTATGGCTATAGAAGTTGAGCATTTCTTCATGTGTCTATTGGTCATTCTTATTTCTTCTTCAGAAAATCGCTCTTTAAGTCTTTAGCCCAGTTCTAAGTATATTTTAGATATGAGACCCTTGTCTGTTGTATAGCTAATGAAGATCTTCTCCCAATCCATGGGCTTTCTATTGATCTTACCAGCTATGTCCTTTGCCATGCAGAAGCTTTGCAATGTAATACAATCCCATTTGTCCAACTTTAATTTGTTTTGTTTCTGTGTCTTTATTAAAAAAAAATTCAGCCTGTGCCAAGGAGACCTAGAGTTTCTCCTATTCATTCCTGTAATGTTTTGACTCCGAGGTCTTTGGTCCATTTGGAGTTGATTCTGGTGCAGGGTGATATATGAGGATGTAATTTTAGATTTCTATAGGTGTTTAACCAATTACCAGCACCATTTACTGAAGAGACTGTCTTTCTTCCATTCTTTTTTTTTTTTTTGCTCCCTTATCAAAGATTTCTTGAGACTTCTTTTTAGGCCAATTGCTTCTAACATTTGCACCATGGACCATACTTTCCTAGCATTTGCTATGTATAAATGTGAAATAATTGATCAAAATCTATTTTATCAACAGATTTCTTATCTTCCCAAGATGGAGGGTTATCACTGTCTGGAGATAATGTAAACTGACAGGACAGTGTTTTGTGAATTTGGATAGGCGAACTCAGATGTAGTTTAGTAAAGAAAGATGTAGTTTAGTAAAGTAATTCCAAAAGCAAGAGTCAACTCCCATAATCTTCGTATATACCTGGATGAATTTCAGTTTATCCTCATTTCAAAATCTAGGAATGTAGGGTGTATATTTTAATTCATACCAAAGTATGTTTTCCAAGTCAGTAAATAAGTCTGAACAATGTTTTAAAATCTTTAAAGCATAATTTCATGTGGATTGTATTTTTTAAAATTTCATACCTATATGTCAAATATGTGGTCCAGATGGTATAGTCTCAATAGTTTCATATTTACACACAGTCTGATTTTCTTTTCTAAATCACATGTGAAAGCAGTATTGAATATAACCCCATCTTGAATCTTTGAACAAAAAATACAACAGTCCCCCAAAAATAGAGATCAGCAAGGCTTACTTGTGTCTTAGGAATGAAAATGATCTCAAATACTATATTTCATTAATCATGTAATATCTTTCTTACCTTCCTCCGGTGCTCTAGAAAAAGCAAAACATAAACAACAGCTTGAAAGGGAAAGGTTTTCTTCTAATAATCATAAATTATCATCTCTCAGAAAGGAGAGGAGAGGAGAGAGGACTGGAGGGGAGGGGAAGGGAAGGGGAGCCAAGAAAGAGAACAAGAGTTTTAATAGCTGTTTAACAGTAATTAAAGTTGCTTCATTTCTCTCTAAATTTCTCTCTAAATGAAAATATGGGATGTGTGTGTGTGTGTGTGTTGAGTGCATGTGCCGTTTCTGGGATACATTTTCACTCAATGATGGGTCTTTATCATTTGAGCCACAGTTCCACTGCTGGCTTTTTTGAGGGTGGTTATTTGGAGATAAGAGTCTCATGGACTTTCCTGCTTGGGCTGGCTTTAAACCATGAAGCTTAGATCTCAGCCTCCTGTATAGCTAGGATTATAGGTGTAAAGTACCTGTGAGTAGCTAAAACTTGTTTCTTCTTCATAAATAAAAATATAATGTTCTACTAGTGGTAATCACTTGCTGTGATCATGAATGCTACTCAAAATATCCAGTTACTGTCCAAAGTAACATCATACACAGGACATTTATTATTCGATTTGAAGGAATAGCTACTTTTTTTTTATTGTGAAAATGCTGTACAGAGGGGTTACAATTACATGGGCAAGATAAGGAGTACATTTCTTATCAAGCATTGCAGCCTCCTCCTTTGTTTCCCCTTCCCATCCCTTCCCATCTTCCCCAATCCTCCTCGCTCCCCCTCCCCTCCCCCTGCACCAAAGTTGTAAAGATCGTTTTCGACATAACGACTTGTACATCTCATTGTTGCAATGGGTCTACCTGTATCCCTATTTATATGATTTGTTTTTCCCTTTCCCCTCCACAAATTATACCGACATCAAATACAGTGAAAGCAGGGGTTATACTGTGGGGGAGGGACATACAAAGCAACAAAGAAATAATCTTATAAATGTGTTAGAAACAATCGCATGAAAGAAAAAATAACATTTGAATACGTATCTTAGGGTTCATTTCCCTAACATCACCTTATCTGGCCTTTTCTGCTTGACTCAGACATATACTATATATATAGCTACAGTTTTATAGAATCTTTTTCTTATATATTTCTTCCCTAATATTTAGGAATTGTCATAATAATTTCAGACTCAAAGTAGAAAATTTTTAAGTTTGTTTGATTAAGGTGTTATGATCAGAACCCCATTAAAAAGACTAAAGGAAAAAATAAAAAGTCTCAAATCTGATTTTAGTGTTTAAAATAAAATATAAGGACTCAATGATAATATTAGGGATAATGATGTTCTGCCATGAGTGGTATGGTACACAATCAGGACGCTGGTACATAAATAGTATGTTAGTTGCCTAAGATTATTCAACTAATAAGTAAAAATGATCACTCTTACTTGACCACCCATAATAGCCATAATAGCAATGTTAAAATAGTGAATCTCTATTGAAACCGTTCTGTATTGTTCCTTAAAAAAAGGACTCATCTGTTTATCTGATAGTTTTGCCATTAGATATTACGATGTAAGATGCTACAGGAACTCGCATGTTAGTAATAAAGCCATTTTTGAGGGTAAATGCAAGTGTTTGCAGCTGATATGGAAGAATAAATGAGAAAAATAAAGAATAAAAAGAGACAGACATGTTTAGATGTTGGCTTTCCTGAGAGAGGTAGGATACTTGTGATCTACTCTCAGTAAAGCTGGTAGAGAAAATAATGCTCAGGAAAAGGTTTCCCAAAAAGTCAAGGGCTGGACTAAAGAGAAGCAAAAGTGGCAGTATTATCACCGCAGAAGACGAATGTAGTGCCACTTCTAATTTATTTAGTATTCAGGATTTCAACTTTAATTAGGATTCCTTTGTCACATCACTCATCAAATATACTTGAAGAAATGGAAATTACCCTCAAAGTTTCTGTTGCCTTAGGCATGCGTCTCATACTTATACTCATTTCAATGTATTGTTAAGTAGAGTGGGTTGACTCAGAAATGTTTTAGATAAGAAGTAACATCCAAATGATGAAATCAAACTTTGTAAGCTATTCTGACAGGTGTAGGTAAAAAAAGCAAGTGGTTCCTTACTCTGACTGGTGCTAAGAATATTAAGCACTTTTATTTATTTATGTATTTACAGAATACACTGCTAGTTCGGATAATATGGCTTGTAAAGAGGTCCTTTTAAAAAATATTGTAAAGAGATTGTACAGGGGAGTTAGAGTTACATAAGTGAGGTAATGAGTGCATTTCTTGTTGAACATTGTTACCCCCCTCCTTCCTTTTTCTCCTACTATCCCTTCCGTCCCCCACGTCCTCTACTCCACCCCACCCAGGAAAGTTTGTTTTCAACATAGTGTCTTGTGGGTATCATTGGTGCAATGGGTCATCCTATGTCCTTCTTTCAATATTTTGTTTTAAAAGTTTTGCTTTAAGAGGGATTCTTGCTCATGATAATCCTGAAGAATTGTTTTTATTAACACTGACTACTCTTGAAGGAACATATATATATATATATATATATATATATATAAAATTATAATTTGCCATGAATTATACAGAGAATGTGGGATTGTTAATCCCTTAAGAATGTCCAGGCATCAACAATTACCCTTTCAACTTTTACTTTCTCCCAAGTTATACCTACTTCTCAGTTCCTTATGCTGTGTTGTCCTTCTTGTTTGATTGTATGTATAGAGTTGATTTTTTTCTTTGTATTTGACATCCTTGACACATACATTTTATATGAATTACCTATGTATATAAATGTATAATGCAGATACACCATATATATAGCTATATAGAATAGAAACATTAAAATCTTGTGGCATTGTTATATGTATTTCCATCTCTAAAATCTAGCAATCCATATGCATTTAGTATATTATTAACCATCTATTATTTTTTGCAAATAAAGAAGGCCAGATGCTGGTGGGTCATACCTGTAATCCTAGATCAACTTGAAGATCATGGTTTGAAACTAACCCAAGCAGGAAAGTCAGTGAGACTTTTCTTTCCAATTAACCACCCTAAAACTGGAAGTAAATCTGTGGCTCAAGTAAATGGCAGAGTGCCAGCCTTGAGCCAAAAAGATAATGGACAGCATAAAGACACTGAATTTAAGCATAAATACTGGCATATAAAACAAAACAAAACAAAAAATCCCAAACCAACCCCCCCCCCAAAAGTTAATAAATGATTGAACTCTGAGTCCAAAGATGTATTCATTTCAGTTGTTTTATTAGGACTATTTGTAAGTATTTCAAAAGTAATAGAGAGTGAGGTATTTTGTTGGTCTCACCATGGATGTCTGTGATTTTTATATACAAATAAAGATATTTATTCAAACAAATAAGGCCGATCAGTAAGCATTGTTGAAGGAACACTTGATATATAAATCCTGAATGTCTTTTGACTACTATTGATACTGACAACTTGACAAATAACTTGCTAATTTCACTAGGTAGAGTCTCCATTTTTCCACCTGTATTTTAAAATAGAATACTTGGCGGGGCCCGGTGGCTCACACCTATAATCCTAGCTACTCAGGAATCTGAGATCTAAGGATAGTGGTTCAAAGCCAGCCCAGGCAGGAAAAATCCACAAGACTCTTATCTCTAATAAACCACTAAAAATCCGGAAGTGGCACTGTGACTCAAGTGGTAAAGCACTCACTTCGAGCTGAAGAGCTGAGGGACAGCGCCCCAGGCCCAGAGTTCAAGTCCCATAACTGACCAAAGAGAGAGAGAGAGAGAGAGAGAGAGAGAGAGAGAGAATACTAGATTTCCAATTCCCGAATTATAAAGGTTTTCCCACTTTTTCCATATTCATATGAACCCACATTACCTAGTGAATTATTGCATTTTACCCCCAAATATAATGATAAAGACAATGAATTTCATGAAAAGACTCTGTGAAAGTGTGTATAATTCTCTAACATAGAATAAAAATTCCCTGTATGTGAATATCCATTGGAAAACAGCTTCGTGGTTTATTGAGTGTTGGTTTAAGGATCTCAAAATATTCTCTGTGTCTTATACTCAGAGCTGTCACTCAGTATTTTTTATCATTAGCCATCTGTGATTATTTTAATTCTTGTCAGCAGGAGAAGGAACTCTTTTCTACCCAGGAGTTCTGTTATTACAATATAATTTATATGTAAAGAGCTCATTTCATCAGTGAAGAGAAACTTTTACACAGTTTTTTTTAGGTTTGTAAGCAATTCGTGACATCTTGTTTTTTTATTTTATACTTTTTTTCTAGCTAAATACCACTGTTAACTGTCATAATTTACATTTGTCTTCACAATTTTTCAATCCAAAAATTCGATAGCACCCCGTTGACATTTTTACGAACAGGATCAGAGTGTATTTCTGTATGTTTTAAATACAAAACCTCATATTTGTTGTGCATACTACTTTAGAATTTACACTTAAAGAAAATGCAATTTTACTTTGCAGTGATTTTTAGCATTGAAGAGAAAGCCTACATTTTGAGGATTCAATCTTAAGTAGTTTATTAGATGATATGATGCCATTTAAGCTATAATTCCATAATAAAGGCAAATTTTGAGGGAGAAAATAATTTGGAAGTTGAAAAGTTAAGTCTCCCAGTCATGGAGTCACTTCTAAACTCCACTCCTTCTCTGCTTCTTACTTGGTTTGATCTTCCGCAAGTCAAAAGCTCCCTCAATCACTTTACCTATAATATGAGATAATTATGTTTGATAGACCATGGTTATTGCAAAGATTAATGTGTTAAGGGTCACAAAATGTAGTCCATGTATTAAAATTGCACTGCCAAAAAGCTTGAGTAAATGTCTGGGTGACTATTGCAGAGTAGTTTGTTGAAGTGAAGTGAATTATTGACCAATCACACAAAATTCTAGGTCTTGAACTGCACAAAGTGAGTTTCAAATTTCAGGATAGATGTTACTAGAAATTAGTATTTTATCTGATCTGTGACATTGCTTAAGGAATCAGAAAATCTATTTTGTTTTGTTTCCTGATGAAGGGCCATGTTTGATTCTCAGAAGATAATTTTTGAGGAAATTACTGCTATACTGAGGAAATTCTATAGGCGTTCATCCTTTTCCCTTTAAACTTTTCTATTTCCTAGCTTTAATTCAGTTTAATTCCTTCCTTTCTATAGTTTCTTGGAGAAAGAGACTTAGAGGTCCTACATGCATACTTTAAATAGATCCAACCATCCCCATGTGGTTAAGGAAACTAAAGCCACAGCGAACAGATACTTCCTCTTCTGGGAACTTGGATGCTTACTTTAACAATTAACTGTGGAGTTTGGGTTGTGGCTCAGTGATAGAGAATCTGTCTAGCATGACTGACACTCTGGGTTCTATCCCCAGCACTAGAGGGGAAATTAGTCAAAATGACATCTTGTGCTCATTTTGACAACTTTGGATGAGAAGTTTTTAAACAATGACAAAAATGTTTTTGTTGTATGTTTGTAACTAGGAGTGATGATTAGAAAGGGTATAGTGTAAACACATACTCCCACATATACATACACATAGTAGAACACAGGGAAAGTTGTTTCCTGGAACATTGAACAGATTGGTAAAGAAAAGTTATAGAGGGTTTTTTTAAATAAATAGGGAAAATAGACAAGTATTCAAAATAATTCTTCATTACTAGGTCTGGTTCCACTGAAAATTGACCTAATCGGCATCCAATTTATCATCTGAACTTAATTTTCTTAGATCTAATTAACCCAGAGTATCTTCCCCATGGAAATGCAGAGATTAGTCACAATATCTAGAAATGTCAAGAGCAATGACAAATAACTGCCACATTTATGTTCATGCAACTTGCTCTTAAGAGTTCATTTTTTTAATTGTGAAAATACCATACTGAGGGGTTACAATTACATGGGCAAGGTAATGAGTACATTTCTTATCAAGCATTTTTGCCTCCTCCTTTGTTTCCCCTTACCTTACTTTAATTTAATCAAGATGATGTAATTTTGTGATTCAGAGTCTGCATGCCAATCATGTTTTTAAAGAACAGTAAAGGGATATCCTTACAGATATAATTTTGTCCTTAAATCCAAACTACAGGGCTAGTGTTTAGATTTTTTTCTTAAATTATACTTTACAACTGCAGCTGCTGAACAATTGATACAGTTTTGATCATTCTGAGTTTTCTTAGCCCTGTCTAGAGCTGCCAAAATCATAACTCTTCTACCTGGTCTAGTTATATACAAGGAAACAATGGAATAAAGTTCTTTCTCATTTCTGCCCAGAGATACAATTCTCAGACTCCACAGTCAAGTCTGTCTTTCTAGCTAGAGTGAGAAAGTCAGGTTAAAAAGAAAAAAACAAAAACCCACCAACTATAATTAAGCTCTGAAAGATTTAAAAAACAAATGTGTTAATGATTTTATTTCTATGCAAATAACCAATCTTTGGGATAGATCAAATGCAATTTCTACTTCCATATTGCCAAACTTTGATTTGATTGATTCTATATTTATCCCCATGTGGCAGCTGGAGTACTCACTCCAGAGGGAAACTTTCATAATTCCAGTCTATCAAGGAAAATCTGCAAGTTAAAAACTCACTTTTATCAGCAGGCATTCGGAGAATGGCAGGTGGCAAATAAAGCTCTTAGTGGATTATTCTAATTACATTTTCTTTTACCTTCATAACTAAAAGTTGTAAGAATGGGGAAAGGGCAGCTCTCAGTGCTTGGGAGACTGTGTGTTTATATCCTTTTCTAAAGAACATACCAAAGTTTCCTCTGATTCTCTATATGAGCTAGTTTGCTGACGCCTATAACTTGTATAATGGAAGTATAGAATGAAGAATTAAGATTTGGATGCATTAGGGGGCTGGGTTGGCTCAGTGGGAGAGTGCTTGCCTTGCATGCATGAGGCCCTGGGTTCGATTCCTTAGCATCACATAAGCAAAAAGAAAAAAGCCAGAAGTGGTGCTGTGGCTCAAGTGATAGAGCTCTAGCCTTGAGTTGAAGAGTTGAGGGATAGCATGCAGGCCCAGAATTCAGGCCCCACGACCAGACCCCCCCCCAAGAAAAAATTTGGATGCATTAGACATTATTAAAATTGGGGCTGTTATAAGAAATTGTTTTAAAAACCTTCCTTTGCTTTTATTTTCACAATTTTCTTTATTGATCCCTGACTTTACACATCTGCAGAATAGATGCGTAAAGATAAAGTAAATTATAGTATATAAATTATATATATACTATATATAGTATATAAATTACATATATACTATGTATATAGTATATAAATTATAGTATATAAATTACAAATAAAAAAACATGATCAGGTAAAATTAGAAGGTTTAATTACTTTTTTTGCATAACAAAATCCACTTAAATTATAAATCACTCTCATATCTGTCTGTACTGTTTCTCTGAATATGAATATATCTTATCACAATAATTAGTTAAATTATTATAATCTCATAATGAAAATGATAATATTTTTCTAACAATTTATTGTTTAAGTATTGAAGTAAAGAAATTTGTATTTTTTCTAAGTGAAAAAATTTATAGCCGGGCACTGGTGGCTCACGCCTGTAATCCTAACTACTCAGGAGGCTGAGATCTTAGGATAGCTGTTCAAAGCCAGCCTGGGCAGCAAAATCTAGGAAAGTCTGTGAGACACTTATCTCCAATAAACCACTCAGGAAACCGGAAGTGATGGAGTGGCTCAAATAGTAGAGTACTAGCCTTGAGCTGCAGAGCTGAGGCCCAGAGTTCAAGATCCATGACAAATAAAATAAAATCCATATAAAATCACTTACCCAATATATACAACTCCTATTTAGATATTTAAAGCATATATGTACATACTATATATTCAGTGTTATTATCTAAAATAATTAGAATGAGAAATCAACTTTTTACTTGCGTCAGATTCAAAAGTAGAATCATCTCAAAAACATGTTTCTTCTTTGATCTTTCTACCTGTCACATATTATATTATGGCTTTTATATTGACTGACTCTCCAGAAGATTAAGAATCTTTCCTTCATAACTGTATTTCCAGGTTTTCGAAATCAAACCTTTCTCCCCAATCTTCAGAGAAGTTTCCCCAAAACAGTATCACTTTTCTGAAGCAGTGAAAAAACAAACTTGCTTAAGTAGGTAGGCAATATATGATAGAAATGGAAGAAAACCTCTCCTACATTTGGCTGGATGAATTAAAAACAGCTTCCAAAGAGCATGCTTTTTTTTCCTCGATGCTTGACGTTAAATTTATATGTTGACAGAAAATCTCACACAGAAAATTAAGAGACATATGAGTAGGATGTGTCCTGTGTATTATGAGTAGTATTTTTTTAATTATTGGATTTATTTTAAACTATTCTGTTTGTCTTCCCTAGATGTCTTAAAGTCTTGCAAACATTGTGACTGGAGATGAACTGTGACAAGTAGGTGAGAACTATGTCCACAAGGCTTGGTCTAATATGTAAAGTGGTTTATGTTTGTCTACTGTATTCTCAACACAGTAGCTTTCCCGAATCATGTATTCCTGTCCCAACAACGATTCCTTGTCCATCAGGTTTCACTCAAATGATTCCAGATCTCTCTTCTAACAATTCCTTGTTAAATAAATGGACACTTTTTATTAGCTTCTTTTCTAGGAAAGTAACATTTCTTCTGATGTCAATATCAAAACAGTGTTGTAAAATAATCAATTCGTTTTTATAGCACAGCCATCTCTGAATTTTCCTACCTCCATTGAAATCCAATATACATTACCAGAAAAAAAAGTTTGGTAATAGGATTGATAAATAAAGACAGCTTTTTAGTAATATTCTGTATTTTATCTTCAAGGGAACACATTATTTTTATAATTTCCTATAAGGAGATGATAGAAGCAAGTAACATTGGATAAAATTATCATGATAGATAATCTCCTAAAATGTATTTAATAGCCAGTGCTATGTGCTACTTGTACTTAACACATGTGAAAATACTACTGTTAGAATGCATAGTCAGTGGTGAGGAAAAGCAGCTCTCAGTTTGGTGAATAGAACAGAATCACCCTGTTCCAGTGATCAGGGTGGGTTGTATCAAAGGGGGAAAGTCGCACATAGACATGCAAGATGATATTGCTACCACAGAAATACATGTAGCAGGCCGAGTGGTATCCAAAAGCTAATAACAAAGAAGTTGACTAATGTATGATGAATTCCTAAACATAGGGTACAAAAGGTGATCAAATGATTTGATGTTGGGAGCTTTCCCATTTCTACATGGAAACAGGACCTTAAGGTGGCAGACTTCCCAACCTCTGATTTTATGAAACACAAATCAGAGGCCTTACTGTCCTAAGCCAAACACAGAGCTGGTGGAAAGAGTGAGAAGACCAACCAGATGACTTTACGAACTAGGTTACAAGGAGGCACCATAAAATAAATCAATCTGTTACAGTGGTGTCTTATGCCCTTCTATGTGTCCATGCTATGAGAGCTGAGCAGCTGTCAGATATACTTACCAAAACAATATTTTTTTCTGCATCAGGTAGAGACAAACAACAAGTCAGAAGAGATATTCTATTGTTAAGAAATATACAATGGAATGGAATGGCATGGAACAGAACTGATTGAAAACGAATGAAATGAAATAAAGGCAAGTGTTTGATGCAGGATTTTGTTTTAATCCTTATGTTAAGAATACTCAATTTAATTAGCACTACACAGTGCATGGAGAAACCAGTCTAAGTTTTTTGAACACACAAAGTGTTTTAAAAAAAATTGGCAGAAGGCAGGAGTACTTTGTGATGAGTGTATTTCTAGGGTGTCTGTGTTATTCTTGTAGGCAGAGTTTATGAAGTATTGACAGTGGTCACTGATTTTATTTGAATCTTATCTGTATATCCTGTGTCATTAACAACTAGAGCCAGTGAAAAATCCTGAAATAAAAATTCAATGGTGAACAGAAGTATGTTCTTTAGGTTAATTGTGAATCTTCTTTAAAGTAGTCTTTATATTTTTCAGTGACACTTATTCAGAAGATGGTTGAAGTATGGAATGAGGGAAATACAAAGACAATTTAGACACATTAGTGGTTTTTCAAGTAACAAGGATTTGAAAATTAGATAAAAATTGTTTAGATTTCTTCCCATGGCACAAGACTAGGCACAAGAAAAGAAAAGCAAAGGAAAGATTTTTTTCCAACTAGGAATAAAGCAGAATTCTCTTTACCAAATAACAAAAATGTTCGTTAAAACAACTGAGAAACGACATGATTTTCTATTGTCTAAAATGTGGTGTTCAATTGTTTTGCCATTTAGAAATAAGACGTAAGAATTGGAGAGGAGCTCACAACACTGTATTGGTTACAAAATGTTGGATTCAGTCAATAAACAATGAACAGAAATGGAGGGACAAAGAATGAACAAATGCAGCAATGATACTAACTAGACACTGTTGAAAATGAACTATACAGTTGGTGGGGGAAGGGACATAAGGGGAAAACCGAGAGTAAGTGAAGGAAGGAGTAATACTGTTCAAAAGGAAATGTACTCTTTACCTGTCACCTGGACAGTAACAATAAAAAATGCAGTAAGATCCAGGTACAGGTGGCTCTTGCCTATAATATTAGCTACTCAGAAGGCTGAGATCTAAGAATTGAGGTTCTAGTCCAGCCCAGGCAGAAAATTCCATTAGACTTTTATCTCCAAGTAAATACACACACACACACACACACACACACACACACACACACACACACACACACACTGCAGTAAGAAACAAGATGTTACTGAGGTAGTAGGGGTTTAAATTCAGCTCCTACAACTAGAGTTAGAAGAGGAAGTTTCAGGGCTCATGGGAGCGGCTAAATTGAATTGGTGTGAGGGCTTTGTAGTAGGATATAAGAATTGGTAACCTGCATAATTGAATCAACTTCTGCTACTGGTAAGTATAACTGGGCTGAGGGGTCAAACCTTGGATATAGAAATAAACAACAAATCTACACCATTACAGATAGTCAAAGATGAAAGCCTGCTTTGTGATTCCAATTTCATGTTTTGAGCAAAATTTCAGGATAAGGTCAGTCAAGTATTACTAAGAAATTTTATATAGTTTTCTGCAGATGGGGGCATTTTAGGGCTTGAACTCAGGGCCTGGGCACTGTCCTTGAACCTTTGTGCTGAAGAATAGTGTTCTATCATTTAGCCATAGCTTTTTGGTGGTTAATTGGAGACAAGAGTCTCATGGATTTTCTGCCCTGGCTGGCTATAAACCTTTTTTTTTTAATTTATTTTTTATTTGTGAACATACTGTACAGAGGGGTTACAATTACATGGGCAGGATAATGCGTACATTTCTTACCAAGCATTGCAGCCTCCTCCTTTGGTTTACCCTTCACATCCCTTCCCAGCCTCCCCCCTCCCCCCCAATCCCAACCCTTCTCCTTCCCCCCCTTCCTCCCCCCCCCCCCGGACCGACGTTGTAAAGCTCGTTTTGGACATGACAACTTATACATACTTCTCGTTGTTGCATCAGGTCCACCTGTATCCTTAAACAACTGTTTTTCCCCCCTCTCCTCCACAAGTTATACTGACATCAAATATAGTGAAAAGCAGGGGTTATACTGTGGGGGAGGGGACATACAAAGCAACAAAAGAGATAATCTTATAAATGCATTAGAAACACATGCATGAAAGAAAAACATTAAAATACATATCTAAGGGTTCATTTTCCTTGACATCACATTATCTGACCTTTTCCGCTGACTCATACATACACTAGATATTGCAAATAAGGGAAACCATGGGGCCTATGTTTCTTTGGGCCTGGCTTACTTCACTTAATATAATTTTTTCCAAGTTTTTCCATTTCCTAACAAATGGGGCAATGCCATTCTTTCTGATGGAGGCATAGAATTCCATTGTGTATATATACCACATTTTCTTGATCCATTCATTTACTGAGGGGCATCTGGGTTGGTTCCATATCTTAGCTATGGTAAATAATGCTGCAATAAACATAGTTGTGCTGGTAGCTTTAGTGTGTTCTTGTTTGTGATCATTTGGGTAAATGCCCAAAAGTGGGATTGCTGGGTCATAGGGGAGCTCTATGTGGAGTCTTTTGAGGAATGTCCATACCACTTTCCAAAGTGGTTGAACAAGTTTACACTCCCACCAACAATGCAGTATGGTTCCCTTTTGTCCACATCCTCTCCAGCATCTGTTGTTATTAGAATTCTTGATTTTTGCCATTCTAACTGGGGTGAGGTAATGTTTTGACTTGCATTTCTTTTATGGCTAGGGAGGTTGAGCATTTCTTCATGTGTCTATTGGTCATTCTTATTTCCTCCTCAGAGAAGTTTCTCTTTAAGTCTTTAGCCCATTTATTTATTGGTCAGT
>NW_012267288.1:7889261-7892702 GCF_000151885.1 Dipodomys ordii | reverse complement strand
TCAGAGAAGTTTCTCTTTAAGTCTTTAGCCCATTTATTTATTGGTCAGTTGTTTTATGATACCCTTGTCTATTGTATGGCTAGTGAAGATCTTCTCCTAATTCAAGGGCTTTCTATTGATCTTGTCTGATGTGTCCTTTGCTATGCAGAAGCTCTGCAGTTTCATGCAATCCCATTTGTCCAACCTTTCTTTGATTTATTGTGTTTCTGGTTCTCTATTAAGAAAATTTCGGCCTGTGCCAAGGAGTCTTAGGGTTTCTCCTATTCCATCCTGTAATGTTTTCAGAGTGTCTACTTTGACTCCCAGGTCTTTGATCCATTTGAAATTGATTCTGGTGGAGGGTGATATATAAGGATCTAGCTTTAGTTTTCTACAAGTGATTACCAATTTTGCTAGCATTATTACTGAAGAGGCTTTCTTCCATTCTATTTTTTTTAGTTCCCTTATTGAAGATTAGATGGCTATAGGTCTGTATTTCTGGGTTTTCAATTCTATTCCATTGGTCCTGAGGTCTGTTCTTGTGCCAGTACCAAGCTGTTTTGATTACTATGGCTTTGTAGTAGAGTTTGAAATTTCGTATTGATATTCCTCCAGCAGTGTTCTTTCTGTTAATGATCTTTTTTTTATTCAGGGTCTTTTATTGTTCCATATGAATTTTTGGATTGCCTCTTCTATTTCCTTGAAGAATGAGGTTGGAATATTGATAGGTATTGCATTGAATTTGTAGATAGCCTTGGGAAGTATTGCCATTTTCACCATGTTGAGCCTTCCAATCCACAGCATGGGAGGTTTTTCTACTTTCTAAGTTCTGTTTTGATTTCCTTTTTCAGGTTTTTAAAGTTTTCATCATAGAGGTCCTTCACTTCTTTGGTTAAGTTAATTCCTAGGTATTTTGTTTTTTTGTGGGCCTATTACGAATGGAGTTGCTTTCCTGATTTCAGCCACGCTCTTCTCATTGTTGACATACAGAAAAGCCATTCATTTTTTTGGGGGGGGTCTTGTTGTGGGGCCTGAACTCTGGGCCTGGGTGCTGTCCCTCAGCTCTTCAGCTCAAGCCTAGCACTCTACTACTTGAGCCACAGTACCACTTCCGGCTTTTTTCTTTTTTCTTATGTGGTTTTGAGGAATCGAACCCAGGGCCTCATGTATGCAAGGCAAGTGCTCTACCACTGAGCCACCTTCCCAGCCCAAGCCATTGATTTTTGAGGGTTAATTTTATACTCTGCTACTTTGCCAAAATTTTGAATCAACTCGAGTAATTTGGGAGTAGAGTCCATTGGATTCTTTAAGTACAAAATCAAGTCATCTGCAAAGAGGGAGAGTTTTACTTCATCTTTCCCTATTTTTTGGATCCCTTTTATGTTTGCATCGTGTCTTATTGCTGTAGCTAGGCTCTCTAATACTAGTTTGAAGAGAAGTGGAGAGAGTGGACATTCTTGTCTCATTCCTGAGTTAAGAGGAAATGGCTTTAGTTTTTCACCATTAAGTATAGTGCTGGCTGTAGATTTGTCACATACAGCCTTTATTTTATTGAGAAACGTTCCATGGATTCCTAATTTTTCCAGAACCTTCATCATAAAGGGGTGTTGGATCTTGTCAAATGCTTTTTCTGCATCTATTGAGATAACCAGGTGGTTCGTATCCTTGCTCCTGTTGATGTGATGAATTATATTAATTGATTTGCTTATATTGAACCAACTTTGCATCCCTGAAATGAATCCTGTTTGATCGTGGTGTATGATTTTTTAGATGAATTGTTGAAGTTGGTTGGCCAAATTTTGTTGAGAAGTTTCGCATCAATGTTCATCAATGAAATGGCTCTATAATTCTCTTTCTTTGATGAGTCCCTGCCTGGTTTGGGATAAGGGTTATGATGGCTTCATAGAATGAATTCAGTAGTGAACTTTGTCTTTCAATTTCATTGAAGAGTTGGAGTAGTATTGGTGTGAGCTCTGCTTTGAAGGCCTTGTAGAATTCCGCTGTAAATCCATCTGGTCCTGGGCTTTTCTTAGATGGGAGGTCTCTTATTGCTGTTTCTATTTCAATGCTTGATGTGAGCCTGTTAAGATGGTTTAACTAATCTTGGTTTAGTTTCAGCATGTCGATATTTGCTAGGAAAAGGTCCATTTCTGCCAAGTTCTCAAACTTATTATCATAAACGTTTGAGAAATATTCCCTTATAATATTCTGAATCTTGGTTGTTTCTGTGGTGATGCTTCCATTCTCATCTCTGAGTTTATTTATTTGGGTGTGTTCTCTTTTTTTCTGATAAGATTTGCTCAGGGTCTGTCAATTTTGTTAACTGTTTCACAGAACCAACTCTTTGTTGGTTCTCTTTTTATTATTCTAATTCGTTTAATTCTGATTTAATTTTGATTATTTTTTTTCATCTCTTGTATTGGGGTTTATCTTGCTGCTGTCTTTTTTTCTGTTTTCCAAGGAGATTTAGATGTCTCATTAATGATTGGTTTCAGATCTCTCCAATTTGTTGATGTAGGAACTCAGAGCTATAAACATGCCTCTGAGTACTGCCTTTGCTGTGTCCCAGAGGAGCTGGTAATTTGTGTGTTCATTTTTGTTGAATATCATGAACATTTGAATTTCATTTCTAATCTCTTCCATGACCAACTGGTGATTCAGTAGTGTGTTGTTCAGCCTCCATGTGTTACAGGGCTTTCTTTTGTGGCTTTTGGTGTTGAGTTATAATTTTATTCACTTGTGGTCTGAGAGAATGCAAGGTATGACTTCAATGTTTCTGAATTTGGACAAGTTTGCTTTGTGAGCTAAAAATGTGATCTATTTTGGAAAATGTCCTGTGTGCTGCTGAGAAAAACATGTATTCTGATGCTGCTGGGTAAAATATATGGTAGATGTCTGTTAAATCTAGTTGATCTATGCAGTTTTTTAGATCTGTGGTTTCTCTGTTGAGTTTTTGCTGAGTTGATCTATCTAGTGGGGATAGTGGTTTGTTAAAGGGAAGGTGTGAGGGAAAATAGTGTTTCTTGATAAATTTGGGTGCTTCTTTGTTTGGCGAATAGAGATTTAGAATTGTAATATCCTCCTGAAGGAGCAATTCCTTAATTTGTATGTGGCGACCTTCTTCATCTCTTCTCACAAATTTTAATTTTTAGTCTATTTTATCTGATATTAGGATTGCAACTCCTGCCTGTTTATGGGGGCCATTTGCTTGATAGATTTTGGTCCAGCCTTTCACTTTCAAAATGTGTTTGTTTTTATGAGCAAGGTGTGACTCCTGAAGGCAGCAGATAGAAAGATCTTGCTTTTTTTTTTAATTTTATTTTATTTTATTTGTGAACATACTGTACAGAGGGGTTACAATTGCATGGGCATTTCTTACCAAGCATTGCAGCCTCCTCCTTTGTTTACCCTTCCCATCCCTTCCCAGCCTCCCCCCTCCCCCCCATCCCAATCCTTCTCCTT
>NW_012267288.1:7885192-7885999 GCF_000151885.1 Dipodomys ordii | reverse complement strand
TGATTCTCTGGCTTAGGACTGTTCACTGGAACTCTAAAACTGCTTTCTATGCGAGAGCTTGTTCAGATTCCAGCTTCTCCTCCGCCATCTTCCACTGTCCCCGACCTGGGTATAAACCTTAATCCTCACATCTCAGCCTCTTGATTATCTAGGATTATAGCCATAAGCCACCAGTTCTTGGCTACATAGTTATTTTTATTTATTTTATTTTATTACCATTAAGTAGTTGTGCAGAGGAGTTGCCATTTAACATAAGCAGTTTATGAATACAATGCATCTTGATCAATGTTACCCTTTCAACATTCCTGTGCACTCATCCCAACCCACTCCTTTCTTCATTTTCCTTAATTTTGTAGGATGTACCTTGAATACTTTATTTTATTGTGAAAATACCTTACATAAGGATTACAGTTACATGGACAAGGTAATGAGTACATTTCTTAGCAAGCATTGTTGCCTCCTCCTTTGTTTCCCCTTACTATCCTGCCCTCTCACCTCCCCAACCCCCCGAAAATTCTAAAGTTCGTTTTTAGACATAATGTCTTGTACATCTCATTGTTGCAATGGATCCCCCTGTATCCCTTTTTATATAATTTGCTTTTCCCTTCACCCCCACAAATTATACCAACATCAAATACAGTGAAAACAGGGCTTATACCATGGGGGAGGGACTTACAAAGCAACAAAGAAATATCTTACAAATATGTTAGAAACAATAGCAAGAAAGAAAAACTATTTGAGTCCTTATCTTAGGGTTCATTTCACCTAACATCAACTTATCTGATCATTTCTGCTTGTCTCAGACAT
>NW_012267288.1:7831921-7880767 GCF_000151885.1 Dipodomys ordii | reverse complement strand
GTTTTGGACATGACAACTTGTACTTCTCATTGTTGCATAAGATCTTGCTTTTTAATCCAGCTGGACAGTCTATGTCATTTAATTGGAGAGTTAAGTACGTTAATGTTGAGAGTTAGGACTGAGAGTTGCTTGGTAGTTCTTGCCATGTTATCCACCATCTTGGGGGCTGTGACTACTGGGTTCTTCCTATAGTTCTTGGATTCTCTGTTGGGTGTGGTTTCTTGGCTTTTATTGTGGTCTTTTTGGTTTTCTATATGTAGGACATCTTTAAATATCTTTTGTAGGGCTCGTTTGGTGGAGATATATTTTTTCACTTTTTCTTTGGTATGAAAGGTTTTTATTTGACCTTCGGTTATGAAGCTGGGTACAGTATTCTTGGTTGATAGTTGTTTGTCTTTAAGGCATGGCATACATCATTCCAGGCTCTTCTTGCTTTAATTTTCTCTGCTGAGAAATCTGAGGTGATTCTAATTGGTTTCCCTTTATAGGTGATTGATCTTTTCTTCTTGATAGCTTTAAGGATCTTTTCCTTGGTCTGAATTGATCCTGTGTGGATTATAATGTGATGGTGGAATGTCCTATTCTGGTCTGGTCTATTTGGGGTTCTAAAAGCTTCTTGTATCTGAATAGGCCTATCTTTTTCCATGTTCGGGAAGTTCTCTGCTAGGATCCTGTTAAACAAATTTCCTAGATCATTAACTTCTGTCTCTAGGTGCTTCTCTACATTCATTATCCTCAGATTAGGCCTTCTGATGGTGTCTTCCAAATGTTGAATAGATCCATCATATTTTGTGGATTTGTCTTGGATAGTTGTATGTTCTTTCTCTATAATATGTAGGCTGTCTTCAATCCCCAAGATTCCATCTTCTGCATGGTCTAACCTACTGTCAAGACTTTCTACTTTTTTTAAAATTTCTCTTCCTTCTAATTGGTTGGCTACCTTGAATTCTTGACTGACTGCATTGTACCTACTTCTCTTCAATTGTCTACCACTTCCCTTTAGCCACTCACCTCCACCCCTTTCAAATACTGGCTTCCTCGTGTGTATTTTGTTGAACTTGCCTTTGCCTTTTAAAGAATTATGCTATTTGACTTTTCCCTTGCTTCTATGGTATTTCTGTTAATACATTTCTTTTTTAAATTTTATTTTATTGCAAAGATGCTGCACAGAGGGGTTACAGTTACATGAGTAATGAGTACATTTCTTGTCGAGAATTGCATACTGCCCAACATATTCACTTACATGCTTATTAACGAATTCTAGCTTCCACATATGAGGGAAAACATACAACCATTATCTCTCTAGATTTGATTCTTTTTTTTAACATAATTTTTCCCAAGTCCATCCATTTTTTTGAAAAATTATACAATATTATTCTTTCTAATGTCTGAGTAAAATTCTATGTATGTATATGTGTAACATATTTTCATGATCCATTGTGCTTATAGTTTTAAAGTATGTCAATATAGTATTTTATTAATGAATACTATATACCAAATATTAAAAAAGCTAAATTGTTTTTAAATATATTTGAAAGGTTATTACTTTTCAGAGAAGAGAATTGGGAAGGGAAAATAGTGATATGAAGTGTGTTAATTAGCTTTACTTTATGATAACAAATATTTGAGTGAAATCAACTGAAGCCTGCTTTTCTGACAATTCATGAAGGAAAATGTTGTTAGAAATCACTGAAATCTGGTAAGAATATTGAGGTTATGAGATGATTTTGAGGAAGAGAAATGAAAGAAGTAGATAACTTTCCAGATGAGGTACTTCTCTTTCTATGTTGTTTATAAAATGTTCTAGGTGTTTTCAAGTGCCCATCTGGAAGCCCTGGACATTTTGCTAGGAGATCCAGTGGAATCAAAAAGGCACTGTGAAACTTCACCAAATGGCAGATTTTTAGCAAGTTACAGAACAGATGAGTGCTAAATGTTAATGAATGGCTGATACATGCATCCAGACTCCTCTGTTTGTATTAATTGATAAAGTTAATTAAAAGTAGATATAATATGATAATGAATTTCAGAAAAGAACATTATGCATATTTCTTTCTGTGACATTGCTCATAATCTACTTGAAAACATGACTTATTTGTTCTTTTTGCAAGACAAAGATTGTTTTTGACAGATATTCAAGCATCTTACCAAAAACATACAGATTTACTATTTTTCAAAATGCAATCCTAAAAGGAATTTGAAATAATTTTCTTGCTCTGTAAGATGTTCCTCAGAGAAAGCATGTTTAATAGAGGAAATATGATGATTTCAATAATCACAGATGTTTATTCCAGTCTATTTATATTCGACTCCACATTTTTATAGCATATAAATAAATTTCATAAATTTAGTGTTAATGAGAACGTGTCCTGACTGTAGTGAGGGAAAGTGCATCCAGCCATTCTCCAAGTTCATAAATGTCTACCCCTCCTCTCTTCTCCAGATCAACTCTGCAAACCCTCCCACTACTCAATAACTTGGTATCAGGTATGCAAGACAGGCAACTTTGCTAAGTTACTGGGGAAGAAGACAATTTCTTTTTTTTTGGGGGGGGGTTTCCAGTCGTGGGGCCTGAACTCTGGGCCAGGGCTCTGTCCTTCAGCTCTTCAGCTCAAGGCTAGTGCTCTACCACTTGAGCCACAGCGCCACTTCCGGCTTTTTTCTTTTTGCTTATATGGTACTGAGGAATCAAACCCAGGGCCTCATGCATGCAAGGCAAGCACTCTACCACTGAGCCACCTTCCCAGCCCAACAATTTCTTTTTTCTACAGATATTGAAATTATGATACTTATCACTACTGGTAGATTTGTTTAATTTTCTTTAAATAGTTTGTAGATGTCAGTGGCCAACCACAGTTCTATCTGTAAGATCAACCTCAACATAATCCTTTTTGTAAAACAAAATTTAAAAAATCAGCAGAAGTTGCATACACTAATACCCCATAGCCAGCCTCCTGAGTAACTAGGATTACTGGGAGCCATCAGCTCCCAGATGACAATTACTTTTTATGTGTCTTTTACTTCTTTTGCTTATAAATGAGATTTCCATCTTGCTGAAGAGTATTTGGTTTTCAGTTGTATAATGCATAATTCATAGTACTGTAGACTCATTGTAAAAGATGCGAAACATCTATTGGACTGAAGATTTTCTATTATAATAATGTTAAAATGCTTTATAATATGTACTACCTACCTTAAAAATCTATGCAAAAGTCAGGGGAAAGAAATATGCATTTTACAATTTATGACAAGGTATTTATACTTTTAAAAAATATACTTTGTTAGTTGTGTAAAATTCCCATTATATTAAAATATAATATATTTAAAGTGAAAATCAATTCAATTTATAATAAAAATATTTTTAAAGTTCTTCCATTCTTAGCCACCATATTTTGTCTTTTTCAAATACTTATTTTGAGTATCAATGATAGCCTCCAATTTCATGAGAAAATTAGAAAAAGATTTAATAATACAGTCTTTTTGTATTTATTAAATATAGATCTGATACTTGGTTGTAAGTACGATTTAAAGTGTCTACTCATTTAGCTATAATAAGTAGTAATAAAACAAGAATAAGCTAAGAAACAAACATATATTGGTGCTAGTTATGTCATTTCATACCTTTGATTTTTAGTCCTATTGTGAAATCAGACTAACAATATTTATTCTACAAATGCATGATTGATTTAACATTGCCAAGTAATAAGAATAATTATCCATAATAATGAATAAGAAAATCATATATAACATCAGGAGAAGTAGAAAACAAGTCTTATAAAAGCATATAGCTCCAGGCGCCGGTGGCTCACACCTGTAATGCTAGCTACTCCAGTGGTTGAGATCCTAGGATCGCGCTTCAAAACCAGCCCAGGCAGGAAAGTCCGTGAGACTCATTTCCAATAAACCATAGGAAACCAGAAGTGGTGCTGTGGCTCAAGTGGTAGAGCGCTAGCTTTGAGCTGACATGCTGAGGGACAGTGCCCAGGCCCAAAGTTCAAGCCCCACAATTGACAAAAAAAAAAAAAAAAGCATATAGCTTTCATGTAAAATCTTAGTAAACTATGAACAAAGTGTAAAGTTTGTCTAGAAATGGATTTTAAAGGGATATGTCAATAGCTTAGTGATACACTATTTAAATCTTTCCTTAAGATTAAACAAAATATAATCTTTACTATTATCTATTATATTGACATTGAGCTAGGGATGCTTACCAGAGTACTGTGGCATGTAAAAAGTAAAATAATTGAAACAAACAAAATGAACATTAAAAAAATCATTTTGAGATGTTATATTCTTCACATGAATGTTTTAAAAATGGGCATGTTTATTTAATTGCAGGCTACAAACAAACAATAGCAATTATTTTAGTAATTACCTATAAAAGAAATGAATTTTTAAAGGATGACATTTGAAATAGCATAGGAGTATGTGATCCATATGGAAATATAATAAATTGTGCATGAATATGAGTTTTAGAATAATTAAATTATATAATTTATAGACTAGTCCATGTTCACAGATTTGAATATAAATGTTCACATAGTTTTACAACTAAGATGTTAATTTACAGTAAATTTAAAAATCACCAAAGGCACCAACATCCTGTAAAACAAGGTAAAAAACTTTAGTCCACCAGATACCAAGACTTTTTGTAAATATAGTGATAAAATAGTACAAGATTGGAAATACAGATAATGAAAATAAAAAAGAAAAATCTCAAAGCAGAACTCAGATATAGCTGTCTTTGATTTATGATAAAGAACAATTGTAGATCAGTGGGGAAATGATGGTATTTTCAATATATGTTGGTATATATGAGTTTACATATTCATATAGGAAGTATAAAACATGATTTCCTATTCATAGCACAGAAAATTTAATTACAACAAGACTTGATGATTGTACAAAAGAAAATACAATAGAGGTTCTAGAAGACAATATAAGAAAAAATGTAACAAGCTTAATGTAGGGAAAGATTTCTAAAACATGAAACTTAAAGCACTAATTTAAAGGAAATGACTGATGAATTACTCCTCCTAAAGTCAAGGGCTTCCACTCAGATAAACAGCATTAAAACACTGAAAAGACTAACAGCAGAGAAAGTGAACGTAGGCAAATGTATACTGAAGAAAGGATTCTGCTGTGAATATATAAAGATCATATACAAGTTAGTAGAAAATGATATTAAATAATAGAGAAATGGCAAATGACTTAATCTGGCTCTGCACAAAGGAGGATATCAGTATAGACAATAAATATATAAAAAGCCTTTCAATAATAGTTTTCAGGAAAAAAAGTATTCCTGAGGCTCTTACACAAAGGCTAAATCATTACATATCAATGTCATATATTGTTAAATATTGGAAATATTTTAATGTTAATTAATAACATAATGGCTTAAAACATATGACATATATGTTTATGTAAGAAAATACAATGAAGCAATTCCAATAAACTAGTTAGTCACCTTTATTAGAAAACATTGATTAATAGAAAATCAGTTCAGAATAATACATATTGTAAGCTGCCATACATATGAAATGTGGAAAAATACAAAACAAACCATGGTGCTTTGGATGTCTATTTAGTGATAAAACTCATTCTATATGGATAGATGTAACAATATTTTGTGTAACATTGATGATGATTGAAAATTTATTCTCTGTATGAAAATTTAGTGAGACATACAGTTTTCTTTTGGTTCCCTAATTTAATAAGTGAGATATTTCATAATAAAATGTGGTATGAAAGAAAAATTATACAGAAATTTTCCTAAAATGAAATTCATAGTCTAAGCAGACAATATTGACATTAAGTTTGTTGAAACTTGGATAAACAAAATTTGTAATTGTCTGCAATTATCATAAACTTTTCATCCAAGACAGTAACAAATAAGAACTTCAATATAAGCCATATGAAACAAGAAAAGGGATTAGTTTGTATAAAGAAGTTAACTTAGCTGTATTCTTCTCAACTTAATCTAAGTATTATGCAATGATGATTGAATAGAAATTTATAATATTTAATGAAATGCCATATGAGGGTATTTTATATTGAATAAAACATTCAGGAAGCTAGACATTATTAGAAATATAGATAGTAATATTATAAATCATCAAATTAAGACACTATAAGTAGAAGAGAAAGAGACAGACGGAGTGGCAGAGATATAGATGATGACATACAGACCATCTAATGATACTTATTACATACTAGACTGAACTGGTTAAAAAAAATCTAGAGTCAGTTTCTTTTCCAGATGTTTTAAAAATTCATTATCTCAGTGACCCTTTTGGTTTTAAGTTTTAGGTCAATTTTGACTTTTTTTGGGAGGGTTGGGAAAACAATATAAAGTTTAATTTTTTCATGACAATGAACAACATTCTAAGTTCTTGATCAAAAAATGAAAGACAAAAGTAAAAACCACATTGTCACTAAATCAGGCAAATTACATGAAATTTAATTTGCCAGAAATAGTTGATTTTCTAGATTATAGTAATTATTTGTGATGGCTGCTTGGATTATAATTTGGAGAACCAAAAGATTTCATATACGCTTTACACATTTTTAGCTAAATTAGGACTGCTTTTATATAAAGTGCTTCATATAAAAACTGCTTTTAGATAAAGTGTAGATGCTAAACAATGGTTTGTTTGGTAGTTTTGTTTTTTTTTCCCCTTCATTGACTAACTGTTAGTCAATGTTATTCTACTGAATAACTTATGCTGGACAAATAGAAGTAATTTGTCTATTTTCATTATGCATCAAAAAAGGCTAGAAGACCTGTTTGCCCAATTTGCTAGAAGAGAGCATTACAAAGAGAGAAAAAGAATATTTAGGTGAATGTCTCTTTAAAAAGACAAATAGAAATTTAACTATGATTAAAGTTAAGAAAAAATGAAAACTGAATTTTATGAGCCAGACTTGAAGAATACTAGATGTCCTTATTTTTATTCACTACTGTAAAGGTCCCCACAGACTTTCTGATTGTTTTACTATGAATATAGCAAATAACCAACTCTTGCAAAAGTTTTAATCCATTAGCCATGTTATTCTTGAGAATTTTGTGACACATATGACATTCCTTATATACTTTTAACAGCCCAGGTTCATTTTTGATAACAGGTAACATATAAACCCAGTGTTCTTCATTTTTTATCTTCCTAATTAGTCTTCTGAGAATTTGTATGTATTTTTAAGATGTTGACATTCATTTTTCTGAAACATGCCTTTGCTTTGGTCATTTTTATGTTGTTTTATTTTTTAGTATAGCTTGGCCAACATTCTTTTGTGTATTTACAGTCTTCAAAATATCTCAAATATAGGCTATGTTTTTTTGATATTTGATGAAGTCTTCATGAATTAAGAAAATTAAAGTTCTTTCTAATCTTTGGCTAATGAGCTGATAACAATATATTCTGTCTCGCTAAAGCTATGGGAAGTACCATGAAGGTCCCAATTGAGTGTTCCCTGCTATACAATAGCAACTGACCTTTCTCCAGTAAAGTGTGAAGTTTTTTGTTTTTTTTTTTGGGTCCGGTCGTGGGGCCTGAACTCTGAGCCTGGGCGCTGTCCCTCAGCTCTTCAGCTCAAGGCTAGTGCTCTACCACTTGAGTCACAGCGCCACTTCCGGCTTTTTTCTTTTCTTTTTGCTTATGTGGTGCTGAGGAATTGAACCCAGGGCCTCGGGTATGCAAGGCAAGCGCTCTACCACTGAGCCAACTTCCCAGCCCAGTGTGAAGTTTTTTTTTGTTGGTCATGGGGCTTGAACTCTGGGCTAGGGAGCTGTCCCTCAGCTGCTGAGCTCAAGGTGAGCGCTCTACCGCTTGAACCACAGTGTCACTTCCGGTTTTCTAGTGGTTTATTGGAGATCAGAGTCTCATGGACTTTCCTGCCAGGGCTGGCTTAGAACAGTGACCCTCAGATCTCAGCCTCCTGAGTAGCTAGGATTACAAGCATGTGCCACCGGCGCCTGGCTTGAAGTTCTTTCTTTTTCTTCCATTTTTCCCCTCTGGTTTATCCCCTGTTGTCACTGTTTTTTGATTCTGGTATCTTGAATATATGTTTATCTGATTTGGGGAAGGGAAGGGGAATAACAAAATGGTGAGACAAAGGACAAAGGGTGAACCAATGTGACAGCAATACTCACAAGACACTATGTTGGAAATGAACTTTACAAGTTGGGGAAGCTGGGGGTGGAGGAGGGGAGCAGGGAGGAAGTAGGAAAAAATGAGGGAGGAGTAACAAAGTTCGACAAGAAATGTTTTCATTACCTTACGTATGTAACTGCAACCCCTCTGGCTGTCACCCTTGCAGTAAAATCAAATTAAATTTTAAAAAGAAAATATAGCATTATTTAATATATTGTGTGATAAAGGCTTAAAGGTACATATAGGAACAATGTTACAAAAATGGCTATGGATAGCTAAAATCAGTCCTGTTCCCCAGGTGTGTTAGTTTAAACTAGTTTTATAGCTTGTCCTGGGAATTGAGGTCGAGAGAAAAATGCAGTATGAGTTTCCCAGTGCTCCCTATGGGCAGATAACTGGAATTAAGCTGTTTGTTAGGTTAGAACTGCCATACAACAAACATCTGGATGGGTGAGCAACAGCAATACAAAACCTTCTTTTTTTTTTCCTGCGAAGCTGTTCTAACTAAAATTATTTATTATAGCAAAATCTTGTAATTCCTGTGGATGAAGGTATCAAACAAAGTACCAAGTTTTAGAAAAGAAAGAAGTAATCATAAATTTCAAATATTATAATCATTTTCATTGTTATCGGTCACACTTTTTTCTTTTATAATGTTATGCTGTTTGACAGTGGAAAATACTAAAATTGGACACAAATAAAGTGTTCCACAAGTGATCTAATCCTCAGTGACTTCATTTTTTTATGAGCAGCATTCTGTACTTAGATGAGTTTTAAATGTGCTCTCTGTAGTCAGTAGAGGTGGTGAATACCTAGCCAGGCTTACTTGATCTGATTCTAGAAGACAGAGATATCCATGGCAGACTTCAACAATAGTTACATTGTAGGGAATATTTCAAAACGTGTAAGCTATCTGAGTAAATCTATTGGAAACAAAAACTACATCATGTGTGATGTAAATACTAATCATTGCAGCATTGCTTACCTTAGACAAGATACGGAATTAACCCAGATGCCCTTCAGCAGACAAAGATCAAGAAAATGTGGTATATATACAAAATGGAATTCTATGCTTCTATGAAAAAGAATGATATTCTACTATTCATAAGGAAATGGAAAGACTTGGGAAAATTATATTAAGCAAAGTAAGGCAGGCCCAAAGAAAAAAAGGTTGCATGTTTTCCTTCATTTCTGTTAACTAGAATGTGCTATAAATCTACAAGTAAACACACTGGATGGTTAAAAAAAATATACATGGGCAGAATAAATTATACAGGTTTCTAGACATTCACACAGTGAGACTAAAGAAGGATATTCATAGGATCAGAGGGTAAGGGGAGGCACAAAAAAGGTAGGAAAAAGAGTGAACAAATACAGCAGTGGTACTCACTAGATATTATGTGGAAAATGAACTATATAACTTATGGGTGGCAACCAGAGGGAAAAGCTAGGAGAGCATGAGGGAAGAGGTGACACGGTTCAGGAAGAAATATGTTCATTACTTGACTTATATAACTGTAACCCTTCCGTATATCACCTTTTCAATAACAATAAAATATATTTTTAAAAAGCATTCTACTATTATAGATAATGTAAAAAATAAAGCAGAAAGAAAAATGATGGAAGAGGCATAACTTGGTGACATGTATGTTAAAACCTTTTTACAGACAATGGGATTAGTTGATATTAAGGTAGTAACAGAAAATATTTTGTACTTTTAAAACTCAGTAACAATTGAGAATTAATGATTAGTTGATAACATTGATCATCGATAGTATTTCTAAATATGCATTTTTCTGTACCTTGAGTTACTGCTCTAGTAAAATTGCTATAATTCAATAGTTGGAGAAGCAGGATAGAAATGTTTTAAAGGTATTTGAAGGACATAATATACCTTCTTGTCTCTTCAGAATTTAACTGTTCTGAATAAAAATCTATTCTTCATCTGTCCATTTATTCAGCAATTAAGTAACTGCTGTATACTTATTGATAATTTAATTAACTTAATAAAGTTAAAGTTAAAATACTTTTTCCTTTATTTTTTAAATGCTAGTATTTAAAACTATTCTTCATCTGTCCACTTATTCAGCAATTAAGTAACTGCTGTATACTTAGTGATAATTTAAATAACTTAATAAAGTTAAAATATGTTTTCCTTTATTTTTTAAATGCTAGCATGGATTTTAATAATAAAATACTCCATGTATAAAAATGTGATTAGTGTGGAATACATAAACTTTATTAAAATAGAAATTTACAAAGGAATATACATTAAGGCTTTGTCTAGTATGATGACAAATTAATAAAAATTAACTAAAACTGACAAAAGATGTAAGTAGAATAATTGAAGAGAAATACAAATAGTGAAATATATAGGTCTTCAATCTTACTAGAAATCAAAGGCATATGAATTTAAAAGTTACCATTTTATGTCTATGAAATGTGTCACCTCTCTTTTTTAAATCTGTGTAAATTAGATTGTTGAGTCCATTCATGTAAATAAACACTTCCATAATTTGCTGGCAGGAATTATAAACTAATAAAAATCTTTAGTTACACAATGTACTATCATTTATCAAGAAACCTAAAAAGTGTTCATTACAATTAATGGGACAATTTTGCTGCAGTTTTTATTCTTTTCTTAGAAATGATGAATAAACAGGTGTAGTGTTCCACAAAACTATGGAAAAAACAAACAAACAAGGCAACTAAAAACAACTCCTCTAAAACTCCACTGTCTCACAGTAATAGAAACTGTGTTTTTTTCTTTCTTGCTATTGATTTTTTTTGTTGCTTTGTATGTCCCTCCCCCATGTTATAACTCCTGTTTTCACTGTATTTGATATTGGTATAATTTGGGGAGGGGAATGGAAAAACAAATTGTTTAAGTAGGGATACAGGTTGACCCATTGCAACAAAGAGATGTACAAGACATTATGCCAAAAAATGAACTTTGCAATTTAGGCATGGGTGGAGTGTAGTTGTGGAAATGGGAGGGGAATGAAGGTAAGAGAAAAATAAAGTAGGAGGCAACAATGCTTGATAAGAATTGTACTCATTATCTTGCCCATGTAATTATAACCCCTCTGTACAGTATTTTCACAATAAAAAATAAATTTAAAAAAACTTAAAAAAGGAAATGTACTCATTACCTTGCTCATGCAAGTGTAACCCCTCTGTACAGTTTTTTCACAATAAAAAACTTATTTAAAAAAAGTTAAAAAAAAGTAAAAACAAAAAGAAAAAACATAAACTAAGGATTGTGAAGAGGATCAAAGCCATAAGAACTTCAAAAGCTAATTGTGAAGGAGATCAATGAAATTTAAAGGGACATGAATGAATATTTGAATGAATTCAAAGCTAATACAGATATAGATTATACACAAGGAACTCAATAAAGATACAGAAACTATGAAATGCAAATCTCCATAGAAATACAAATCTCAAATAGACTGAATCAAATTGAAGAGAGACTATTAGGTCTTGAATATAATGTAAATATATTAGGTCACTTGGGTAAAAATGAAGAATAAAGAAATGAATGGAACTTGCAAGAAAATTGAGACTTCATTAAAAGACCCTATATACCTAGATCTGGGTGCTGGTGGCTCACATCTCTAATCTAGCTACTCAGGAGTCTGAAATCTCTGGACTGAGGCTTGAAGCCATCCTGGGTAAAGGCATGAGACTTTTCTCCAATTAACCAACAAAAAGCCAAAAGTGGTAGTATGACTCGAATCTTAGCCTTCTAACCATGAGAATAATTGCGGAGGAAGATCACAAGGCCCAGAGTTCAATCCAATATTAGCACACACATACAAATGCACATACTTCTGCTCAAGAAAGATAACAGATATCAGAATGATGATAAAATCCACAAAAATCTTCTGAGCTATTCATTGGACATAATACCCAGAACATACAAAAAGTTCAAAACATAAACATCAGGAGCATATGTAATCTAATTAATAAATGAGCAACTGAGCTGGAGAGTTCTCACAAGATAAGTATGAATGCCTAATAAATACATGGAGAAATGTTCAAAATACTTAGCCATCAAGGAAATGCAAATCAAAATAACACTGAGATTTCATTTCATTCCAGTCATAAGACCAACAACAGGCACTAATGAGGGTACGGGGAGGAAAAAGCAAACTGTTGGAAATGTAAATTAGTCTGGCCGTTGTGAACATCAATATGGGAATTCCGTAAGAAAATAACTATAAATTGATACTACACAGATAGTATACTTGATACTACACAGATACTATACTTGATCTTAGCCAAAAGGCTGAGAAGCAATGGTGAGACAAAGGACAAGAGGAGAACCGATGTAACAGTGATATTCATAAGACAATATGTTGGAAATGAGTTGTACAAGATGGGGGTGGAGAGTGGGGGAGGGAAAGTAGGAGAAAAATGAGTTAAGGGGCAACAAGTTTGACAAGAAATGTACTCATTACCTTACTTATGTAACTGTAACCCCTCTGTATATCACCTTGACAATAAAAAAGAAAAAAAAAAGAAACTAGAACTACACATTTGAAGTAATGTAAATCACCGTATAGTAATGTACACTCATATGTATTGCAGCATACTGACAATAGCCAAGCTGTGGAATCACCTTAGGTTCTTAACAGCCAGTGATTGGATAAAGAAAATACATGTAATGGAGTATTAGTCAGCAGTCATGAAGAATGAAATGATCCTGTTTGCAGAAAAATGGACAAAACTGGAGATACTCTTGCTCAGTGAGATAACACAAACTCTCAAAGGAAAATATCATATTTTAGCTCATATGATAAGAGCATATGTCTCCAAGCTCTCTAGTCATTAGGAGAGATTTGGAAGCTGTATTTTAGTTCCCACACTTGTGCTCAATAGTAGGAAAAACCATCATTAATACTCTGCACCAGAGATGATGCCTTCTCAGTTTGCAATTCTATATGTTAACCCCCTTTCTCCTGTTTGCCTCAGATGAGTATGGGTAACATTGGGTTTGTTCACCTGACCAGTTCTTGCAATTTTCCAATGCTTTGTTCTTTATCAATAGCCTAAAAAACAACTAATGGCACTAGGTTCATTTTTTTTAATTGCTATTGTAAGGGTGGCAGTGATGTAAGTCAGGTAGGGAGTACATTTCTTTTTGGTTACCTCTTTTCTCATTTTCTCCTAGCTTTTCTCTCCTGACCACCCTTCCCCACAAATTGTATAGTTCATTTTCAACATAGTGCCTAGTGAGTATCACTGCTCCATTTGTTCACCTTTGTCCCACCATCTCCATGCTCTCCTTACCCTCTCCAAAACAGAGAAGCTTACATGTAAGACAAAAGGTATAGATATCAAAAAGAGCGATGAAGGAGAAAAGAGAACAAGAAGCAAAATAACATAAAACCTCTTGTTTCCATTTCTGGGAATTCATTTTGATAAACATCATTTTATATGATCATATAACTATAGCTATTGAACCTTTGTGATCCTCTCCTAAGAATACCCTCCATTGGTCTTACTGTTGAATGTTTAGAGTCCTTTATAATTTATTGTATCCAAGCAGGGTTTTTTTTTGTCTTTTCCCAATGTGTTTACTTGTGTACTTAGAGGTACTTTTTAGCTACAACAAATGAGGAAAAACCTGCAACATATGTCTCTTTGGGTCTGGCTTGCTTTGCTTAATTTTCCTTTTCCATTTCCTTATGAATGGTACAATACCATTCTTTCTGATGAAAGCATAGAATTCCATTGTGTGTATATACCACATTTTCTTGATCCTTTTGTCCACAGAGGGGCATCTGGGTTGATTTCATATCTTCACTATGGTAAACAATGCTGCAATGAACACGATTCTGCTGGTGTGGCTTTGTTTGTGGTCTATTGGATAAAAGCCCATGAATGGAATTTCTGGGTCATAGGGAAGCTCTATGTTTAGTCTTTTGAAGAACCTCCATACTGCTTTCCAGAGTGGTTGAACAAGTTTATTTACATTCCACCAACAATGTAGCAGCATTCTTTTTGAGCATCTGTTATTGTTCGTTTTCTTGATAACGGCCATTCTAACTGGGGTGAAGTGAAATCTCAATGTTGTTTTGATTTAATATTTGACAAGGGAGCCAAAAACACAAAAGAAGAAAGACAGCATCTGCAATAAACAGTGCTGGCAGAGTTGTCTGTACACATGCAGAAAACTGAAGCTAGATCCTTATGTATCACTCTGTACCAGAATCAATTCTAAATGGTTCAAAGACGTACATGTAAGGCCAGATACTATGAAAATATTATAGGAAATGGTAGGGGAAATACTAAGGATCCTAAGCACAAGTCAAAGCTTCCTAAGATGTCCCTCCCCCACAGTATAACCCCTGCTTTCACTATATTTGATGTCAGTATAACTTGTGGAGGAGATGGGGAAAAACAAGTCGTTTAAGGATGCAGGTGGACCTGTTGCAACAATGAGAAGTACAAGTTGTCATGTCCAAAATGAGCTTTACAACGTCGGTGCGCGAGTTGGGAGGGGGTGGGAGGGAGGGGAAGAATTGGGATTGGGATTGGGATTGGGAGGGGGGAGGCTGGGAAGGGATGTGAAGGGTAAACAAAGGAGGAGGCCGCAATGCTTGGTAAGAAATGTATGCATTATCCTGCCCATGTAATTGTAACCCCTCTGTACAGTATGTTCACAAATAAAATAAAATTAAATTAAAAAAAAACTTCCTAAGATACAGAATCACAATAAATCAAAGAAAGACTGGATCAATGTAATTGCATCAAACTGAAGAGGCTCTGGATGACAAAGGACATAGCTAGCGAGGTAAATAGAAAGCTCACAAAACAGGAGAATATATTTATTAGATATGCATCAGACAAGGGCCTCATATCTAAAATGTACATAAAGCTCAAAAATTAAACTTCCCCCAAAACAAATCCAACAACAACCCAATTAATAAATGGGCTAAAGACTTAGAGAGACTACTTTGAAGAATGGACAATAGACACAAGAAGAATTGTTCAACAACTCTAGCCATAAAAGAAATGCATCCCCTCTAGCATGTTATTAGAGTTCTTGATTGTAGCCAATGGAATTCTATGCTTCCATTAGAAAGAATGATATGATTGTCCCATTTGTTAGGAAATGGAAAGACTTGGAAAAAATGATATTAAGTGAAGTAAGCTAAGCCCAAAGAAACATAGGTCCCATGGTTTCCCTTATTTGCAATTACTAGTATATGTCTGAGACAAGCAAAAATGATCAGATAAGTTGATGTTAGGTGAAATGAACCCCAAGATAAGGACTCAAATGGTTTTTCTTTCTTGTGATTGTTTCTAACATATTTATAAGATGATTTCTTTGTTGCTTTGTATGTCCTTCCCCCACAGTATAAGCCCTACATAACAAGATGTTATGTAGAAAAATGAACTTTACAACTTTGGCAGGGAGAGGGAGGAAGTGGGATATGGGAAAGGATGGGAAGGAGAAACAAAGGAGGAGACAACAATACTTGATAAGAAATGTACTCATTTCCTTGCCCATGTAATTGTAACCCCTCTGTAAGGTATTTTCACAATAAAAAATTAAAAAAAAAGAAATGCAAATCAAAACAACATTGAGATTTCTTCTCACCCCAGTTAGGTTCATTTTCTAACTCAGGGGCAAATACAGCTTAATGGACATCCACTGAGGTGGAGATTAGACTTAATTTGAATTAACTTCAAAATCTGGTCACCCAGGAAAGAAGATGGAATCTTGAACAACTCAATGGCAAGTAATACCATTCTAATCTTTAATTTAGATGGAATGTTAACATATCAGATTATAGGACCTGTATCCTTGTTTTTCCTCTCTTTCAATGAAAATGAGCCAGAATGCCTGGATATATCAACCATTGATATATACTTAACTGCATGATGCTTATTATGTAAAGAAACAAAACATGAAATATTGAGTGTAAAACATTTTGGTCTGTTCATATGTTCCTTGCTATTTTGGCCTCAGCTTCTGATATATGTGTGATAAGCAATATCAATATAATATGCTAAATACCCATATAATATACAAATATTTTGTATAATACATTACATATGACACAAAGAGTACTATAAAGTAATAATAAATATAAACAGCTGGCATTATCCAATAGAATATCAAGATAGTTACTTTAAGACATAAAATTCTCAGTGCTATTGGGCTCTGACAGTATTTCAATGATGATCTCCTCAGGAATGGGAAGTTTTACAAGTTTCAAAACTTCCATAACTTCCCGAGTGATTTCCCCACTGTTCTAACTAAGCACTTTGGTCATTTTCATTGCAACGATAGAAGATAGGATTTGTGAATGGGCACACTTTCAGAGGGTTATGCATCTTCATCTTCCATCTTAGGAGGTCTCAGCTCTGATCTATTCTTTATGAGCTCTTACTGTTTTATGGCTTTCAAAATTTGTGCTTTTAATCTCAAACATCTCAAAAATTCCAAATTGTGGAATTACAGAATCCTTCAACTTTCCTACCCATCAAACTTCTTTATTGGGGCTGAGTCTTTGACTCAGTGGAAGAGCACTTTACCTGGCAAGTGCAAAGCCTGAGTTTAGTGCGCAGATCTGGAGAGAAAAAAAAACCACAAAAATTTATATTTATATTGAAGATTATATTGTATTCTAGTTCAGAAAAGCTGTCAGTCTGATTGTTTAATTCAATGAGAAAATGTAAATCAATTACTCAAACATACTATTGCTAATAGGAAAGGAAAAAACCTTCATAGTTTTTGTGCATGTTTCTGTTAAACATAATTAATATTTGGCTTTGTCAAGGTAGAAAGAATTCAACTCAGTAACAGTGTGGCTTTCAGTGGTCACAATGTAACTATGTGATAAATAGTATGTGATAAATAAATGTAAGATAAATACTTTGCATAGAAAATATGTCAATTTAATTATACAAAAATATTAACAGTAATTGCCTTTAGGTTTTCTGAATATAGGCTTATTTTTCTTCATTGTGTTTTTCTGAATGGTATAAATTTTGTAATAAAGGTGTGTCATAGTGTTAATGAACATTTTGTGAATCTGATAAATTGCATTTCTCAGTCTTTATTTATTCATGTAGTTTGTTACTTGCCAACAGAAGCACTACAGAAAGTTGGACAAATAATGACATTTATAGAGAAGTCACTTCAAAAACATAATCTGTGTGATACTATTTATGCCTTTATTATTGCATTTACAAATGATATTTTCATTGAATAATCCAACTTTAAATTTTGCAATCCTGTTACTGTAGACATTTGACCTTTTGTTTTCAGTGCTTTTGGCAGAAATCTCACATTAAGTTATTTTTGGAGTACAGTTTCATTTAACAACCTGTACTTACCCTGCATTTACTTCTTTCATGTTTAGACCTCTGGAAGGGATAATTCCTTTGTGGAGGAGTAAATAACCCATTTTGATAGAAAGAAAGAGAATGGAAATGTGAAAACTTGGTAAAAGTAGGAGGTAGGGGACACCAACAGCTTATTTGGAGATTGTATGAATCCTATATTTTTAAGAATTCTCATAAGGTGATTCATAAGGCAATTCTGTTCACTTCTAGGTGTGTGGTCAGATCACTTTATGAAGAGTTGTATCTCACCTCTTCACCAAGATTCAGCATCTGCTTTGAATTTAACAGGTTCAGCTAGCCTAATAAAGTCCCCACTTTCAGGAGTTTACTAACCATTTAGAGTGATGGCCATCTAAATAGTCCAAAATTATCATCAGTTATTTCAGGGATCAAACTGGCATTCTAACTGAAGGTAAATACAGCATATTGTAGTCAGTACTTCACAGACACTCATCAGCTATGGTGATATACTACAAGAAGGCTTACAAGTAATTAAATTTGAATGACAAGCCAAAGTTTGCAAAGGAAGAGAGAGGGAAGAAAGATAATCAAAGTAAAACTTTGCATAGACCAACTATGTTGTCAATAGCTCTAGACTATTTTTATTACAAGTTACTTTAAATAGTTTTACAAAGGAGTTACTATTCAACAAGTCAGTTTATAAATATATTATATCTTGGTCAGTGTCATTCCTTTAATTATTCTTCCTGACCTCTACCAATCCTATCTTTCCTCTTAATTGCTTTAATTTGTAGGATATGAGTTCAATTTTATTATTTTATTCTCTCCATTATTCCTCTCTTCATTATCCTACCTACCCCTTTCCCCTGACCCCATCTGCTTACCTCTCCAGTATCTGTTTTCTGGTAATCCTTTTGCTGGATTGTGAGTTAGCCTTTCTAAGGAGTTAGACTGTTTGAGTTCTCCTCTGAAAATACCATATTTTGGGTAATACATTTGTGTGCACTTTCATGCAACTTTCAACTGCTTACTGTACATTTATAAATCAGCTATAGCTTTCACTAATAAGAGAAAAACCTTTTCCTTTTGTCCATAACTCCAAACTGTTAACCTTCTACAACACTAAATTGAGACTTTACCAAATGTCAATCCTTCAAGCCTTGCCTTCCTTTCCCTATTTGGATCCCCCTTATGTTTGCCTTATTGATCTTGCTAAGAATTCCAGTACTATATTGAAGATGAAATAGTTTTATCTTTTCACCATTAAGTACAATTTTGGCTATAGGATTGTCATATATGGCCTTTATTATACTGAGGAATGTTCCATGGTTCTTAGCTTCTCCAGAGCTTTAATCATCTATTTCTGCATCTGTTGAAGTAATCATGTGGTTCTTGTTCTTGCTCCTGTTGATGTATTGAATTACCTTAACTGACTTACACATATTGAACTAGCTTTGCAATGCTGGAATGAATCCTGTTTGATCATAATGTAAGATTCTTTTTGGTTAGTTGTTGAATTTGGTTGACCAGAATTTTAGTAAGAAATTTTACATCTGTGTTCATTAAAGAGATGAGTATATAGTTTTCTTTCTTTGATGAGTCCCTATCTGCTTTGAGGATGAGGGTGATGCTAGCTTAATAGAATGGGCTCTGTTTCTGAGATTTTCTTGGATGGGAGGCCTTTTATTGCCATTTCTATTTCATTACTTGTTATGGGTTTGTTTGGGTATGTCAATATTCACTAGAAAATTTTCCATTTCTTTCAGATTCTCCAATTTGTTAGCATTAAAGGTCTGCAAAGTATTCCCTTATAATGTTCTGAATCTTACTTGTTTCTGTTGTGATGGTCCCATTTTCATCTCTAATTTTATTTATTTGGATGTGTTCTCTTTTTTTGGTTGAGTTTGCTAAGGGTCTGTCAATTTTGCTAATTTATTCAAAGAACCAAATCTTTGTTTTGTTGATTCTTTCTTTGTTATTTTTAGTCTCTAATTCATTTATTTCTGACTTAATTCTGATTATTTGTTTTTGTCTACTTGTTTGGGATTTGGCTTGTTCCCTTTTATCAAGGAGCTTAAGGTACATCATTAACTTGTTGATTTGAGATTTCTCCAACTTGTTGATGTAGGCACTTTGAGCTATAAATTTTCCTATGAGTACTCTCTTTGTCCCAGAGGAGCTGGTATTTGAGTGCTCATTTTTGTGAAACTCCATAAACTTTGAATTTCCATTCTGATCCCTCTTACTGACTTACTGATGATTCCAACAATATGTTGTTCAGTCTCCATGAGTTAGAGAATTTTCTGTGATAGCTTATGGTGTTGAGCTCTAATTTTACTCTGTTGTGGTCTGACAAAATGCAGGGAATAATTTCAACTTTTCTGAATTTTCACATATTTGCTTTGTTACTTAAAACATGATCTATTTTGGAGACTGTTCCATGAGCTTCTGAGAAGACTGTATTTAATGATGCTGCTGGGTGAAATGTTCTGTAGATGTCTGTTAAGTCTAGTAGGTCAATGCAAGTATGTAGGTCTGAGGTTTCTCTGTTGAGTTTTTGCCAGAATGATATATCCATAAGTGACAATGATGTGTTGAAGTCACCTACAATCAATGTGCTTGGATATATATGTATTTTAGGATAAGTAGCATTTGTTTGATGAAGTTTGCTGCTTCTTCATTTGGTGTATAGATATTTATAATTGTTAAATCCTCCTGTATTAGCGATCCCTTTATTAGTATGTACTGTTCTTCTTTGTCTTTTTTCATTAATTTTAATTTGAAGTGTAGTTTATCTGATATTGGTATTGCTACTCCAGCCTGTTTATGGGAGTCATTGGCTTGAAAGATTTGATTCCAACTTTTCACTTTTAGAATATGTTTGTTTTTGTGGGCAAGATGTGTCTCTTGAAAATAGAAGATGGATGGTTCTTGTGTTTTTTCATTTTGTCAACTCAATTTTTAAAAAGTGTATCATAAAGGTGATATACAGAGAGTTTACTGTTGCGTAAGTCAGGTAATGAGTACAATTCCTTTTGAACAGTGTCACCCCCTCCCTTGTTATCTCCCAGTTTTCCCCCTCCCAGCTCTCCTCCTCATCTCAAGTTTTATATTTCATTTCCAACATAGTGCATAGCTAGTGAGCCCTTGATATCTTCTTGTAAGACTGTCTTCCTTTGGTCTCACTATGTGAATGTTTAGAGTGCTATTTAATTAATCATGTCCAAGACTAATTATTTGTCTTCTTCTATCCATTGGGTTTACCTGGAGATTTATAGGCACATTCTAATTATTACAATTAGGGAAAACATGTGGCCTATGTTTCTTTGGGTCTGGTTTATTTCACTTAGTATAATTTTTTCTAAGTCAAGACTTTCTACTTTTTTTTCTTTCCTTCCTTATAATTGGTCATTTTTGATGACTTCAATTTCTTTATTGAAGTTTTCTTTTAGGTCTTGTATGGATTTCCATATTTCCTTGATTTGTTTATCTGTATCTTCTTTCATATCCTTTAGCTGAGTGATTATTATTTTTTTTCATTGGACTCCCTTTCCATCTCTTGGAGTTTATTTCACTTTCTGTTTGTGGACTTCATAATTCCTCTAACAATTTTGGTTATTTGCATCATGCTTATGCATAGCCTTGTGTAGGTATTCTATCCTTTTCTTAAAAAAATTATCAGCAGTGCTTTTAAAGCATTTTGAGTACTATCTTCTAGATCCTTCATTGTCTGCCCTATTGCCTGGTTACTTTCTGTGAGAGCTAAGCTTCCTTGACCTGCTATTTTTCTTGTGTTCTATGGTTTGTTGGTTCCTGGAGATGCTTTGGACTGCTACAGTGTAGTGAGTTGTCTCTGTGTCTGACTGTGACAGGCTTGACTGTGGGCTCCCATTCCTGCTTTTTCTCATGTGGGCTCTTCAAATTCTGCAGTGAAGATACATGCAAAGCCCAAGACTCAGCTGCTGCCACCACTACTGCCACCACTGTTTCCTTACAGGGCACTGTATTTTTATGCAAGAAAGTATGATCTTGTTTTTGGTGTTCATCTCTGTATACCTTACTTGGTATGACTCTAGATGTAGATTGCCTGATGAGCTGATGAGACCCTAACAATCTATTTCTTCAGAGAGAGCTTAGGTTTTTTTTAATTGTGAAAATACTGTACAGAGGGGTTACAATTACACGGGCAAGATAATGAGTACATTTCATATCAAGCATTGTAGCCTCCTCCTTTGTTTACCCTTCCCATCCCTTCCCATCCTCCCCCCCCCCCCACCAAAGTTGTAAAGTTCGTTTTTCGACATAACCACTTGTACATCTCATTGTTGCAATGGGTCCACCTGTATCACCATTTAAGCGATTTGTTTTTGCCCTTCCCCTCCACAAATTATACCGACATCAAATACAGTGAAAGCAGGAGTTATACCGTGGGGGAGGGACATACAAAGCAACAAAGAAATAATCTTATAACTGTGTTTGAAACAATTGCATGAAAGAAAAAAACATTTGAATACATATCTTAGGGTTCATTTCCCTACCATCAACGTATCTGACTTTTTCTGCTTGACTTAGGTTGTTTCTTATTCTCTTTCTACCATCTTCCTACCAATCACTGTATTTTTCTTACGATTACAAATTATCTGAGTATATTTTCAGAGTGTTTACTTAGTCAATAAATACTGTAGCTGTAGATAATAATACTTTATTTTTTTGTTTTTTTTTGGTGGGCAAAATGTATATTTATAATTTGCCAGCTTGATTCAGTTTAGAGGATTCCAATTTTGTTGGCAACATCTAAAGCATCGTAATCAGGAGCCAGTCGAACATATGCCTTCTTCTCTCCATCAGGTCTGATCAGGGTATTGACCTTAGCCACATTAATGTCATAGAGCTTCTTCACAGCCTGTTTGATCTGATGCTTGTTGGCCTTAACATCCACAATAAATACAAGTGTGTTGTTGTCTTCTATTTTCTTTATGGCTGACTCAGTGGTCAGGGGGAACTTGATGATAACATAGTGGTCAAGCTTGTTTCTCCTCGGAGCACTCTTCCGAGGGTATTTGGGCTGTCTTCGGAGCCATAGCGTCTTGGGCCGCCAGAAGGTGGGTGAAATGCTGATCTTCTTCTTTTTGTGTCTGTAGACACCTTTCAGCACTGCCTTCTTGGCCTTCAAAGCCTTTTCCTTGGCTTCGGCTTTAGGAGGGCAGGAGCTCCCTTCTTTGCTTTCGGCCCCATCTTGGTGAAAAGGCGATAATAATACTTTAAACATTTTTACAATATTTTCCAATGAACTCAAATGATTATATATAATCTATTAAAAATAGGCAGCAAAATTTGTGTTATTGATCCAATTAGAAATTTTACTATCATGTGACTAAAAGTTTATTCATATTTCCATGGGACAATAAAATAATGTTCTAATTCATTTAATAGCTTCATAAGAAACTTTTCATCATGAAGAATTTTAAAATAGTTAGAATACAATTCTTATTTTAAAAACCATGTAAAACATTTGAATTCTCTCTGGCTACTGTGAATCTCAATATGTTTGATTTAAAATAAGAAAGGTCTTAATTTCTTTGTTGATGAAAGTTGTAATCTAAAGCAGTACCTAAGTGACTTAAAGCCCAGCCCACCCAGTCACTGTAATTATTTCAAAGCAAAGAGATCTTTTAATTTTTTTCTTCTTCCCCTGAGTATTTTTTTGATCAAGTTTTAGATGCAAGGTGGTATAGGTAATGCTTTCGAGGCTTTTTTTTTTAATAACAAAAGGGCAATCTTGGAAGTGAGAAAAATAATTTAGGATGAATTTAAAGGAATAAATAATAAATAGATTTGGGAAGAAAATCTTAATGAAAATGGGAAAGTTACAAAGACAATCTGCAGATAGCTTTGGGAGGATAATGGCCAGAAATTCATTTCCTGTTGTATTTGGGACATAGAAAGTTTTAGTACTCTGAACAGAGTAAATTGAGTAGTTGGTAAAGGTATGTGAGACAGAAAGCATTAAACAATGAATAGATAGTGACTAAGTAAATATAGTGAACTTTGACATCTTTTTAACCTATTTGTAAATTAAAAAATAATTATCCTTGACATAATGATACTAAGTTACTAGATTTGCAAAGCAAATGTGTCATTTCTGCGTATTTTTCATTTTAACTTGACAATTTTGAACAGTTGTAATAGATTTCTTATTTCTTCTTGCAATATCAATTTCAGTCTAAGATTTTTTTAACTGCAAATTTCCCTATTCACATTACAAGAAGTATTTTAAGATATGAATTTAAAGGGATTTTTTATCATAACATACATATTAACTCTTGCTACACTGCATTCATTTGCATTATATTTGTAATTGGCAATTATTTTTCTTTTATCACATAGCTATTTTTAAAGGAAAATAGTTTTTATTTAGGAAATGGTGGGGAATTACTGGGCAGAAATATGTACTTTTCTATTATATCTGAAAGAAAACAGGTCAAGGTTTTTAAATTTAACTATGCATAATACATCACTTATTTTCTTGCATGTGGCACCAGCAACAACACATCATGAGCCAAGCCTAGCACTCATTTAAATGCAACCTCAGAGTCACACTGCATGCTACAAATATCTGGGAGCTGTGTGATTAGTTAACATCTCGTGCATAACCCTTAAAATTATAGCGAGTTCTCAGGAGATAATTAGTATACCCTGTTTCTGTAATAAAATTAACTGTGCTTTACCAATGACTCTCAGGAATAGTAGCAGGAAAATGCTTTGAAATCAGATACATTTAAGAATTCAGAAGACAAATTGGGAGCAAACAATACCTTAAAATATTGATTTCTCCTAATACAAATGAACTCTAAGGTAGCAGGAAAGTGAGGCTGCTGAAGGTTGAGTATGTTAGTCAGTGCCACAAAGCTCCCCCAGACTGTTTTATGCTTTATGATCTACAATGAGGAGAAAGCTGAAAACAGATATTGTTAGACTTTTACATAGAAGAGAAACCTCACAGCTAACAAATACTTTTAAGTTCACAAAAGTTCATTCAAATCAGAAAGAAAAAGGGTTTTCAGAGAAAACGTGCTTGGAGTTTTGCTTCTTTGCTATGTCTTGAGAACAGAGACAGTCTGCTAATCAGAGTTTCAGTAAGAGTTGTGGTAATACTTCAAAAGCTAAAGACTGCGTTGACAATTAACCTGCCATTCTTTTGCTTTGGGGGGGGGGTTCGGTCCTGGAGCCTGAACTCTGGGCCTGGGCACTATCCCTCAGCTCTTCAGCTCAAGGCTAGCGCTCTACCACTAGAGCCGCAGCACCACTTCCAGCTTTTTTTCTTTTTGCTTATGTGGTGCTGAGGAATCAAACCCAGGGCCTCAGGCATGCAAGGCAAGAGCTCTACCACTAAGCCACCTTCCCAGCCCATAACCTGCCATTCTTTTTTTACTAACATCTTCAAAATCTCATGGTCCAGAAAGTATGCAAAAATGACAGCAATATTAACATAAACAAAGTTGGTGTCTATGTCATGCTGTGTAGATGAACATGAGAATCATGAGATGAAAGGAAGACCTCTTCTTGCATATCTAGGAGATCTATCTTACTCAAGAATTTGTGGCTTCTCTTTTTTTTCCCCATGTTAAATTTACTGAAGAAAGAATAGTCATGGCACATTTGTGAATTAAAGATGTGATGTGAAGTAATGATTCCTGGTTTCGTTTCTTATTTTTCTAAGTCAGTAATACAAACTCACTATAGTATTTTTTAGCACTGAAAGGGTGAATAAAATTTACACTTAATGTTATAACACACTTAATAGTGTGCTATCCACCCACAACAAATAAGAAAGTATACAACTCTAACCTGAGGGCTCTAGTAATATCAGAAAATAAAGCTATCACCCAGATAAACAGCTGAAGTTGCTCAGAGGATAACATTATCATGCACGTTTATAAACCATGTGGTTTGTGATTAAATATCTGCTGATATGGACTATTCTCATCCTTCCAAAAAGGATTGAGGACTACATTATCATTAAATACTAATCCAATATTTAAAAATAACATTAAAAACTGTTGATAAGTAGGTAAGGAAAAAGAAAGTAGAACTCTACTCTGCCCCAAAATAATTGTAGTAGAAAATAATTGTAAGCTTCATAAAAATAAAGGCAAAAGCTGAAATTATCAACTAGGGACATTCCCACATTATTATTTCCTAACCCTGAAGGAAATATTTGGACAGATTTTAAAGAACAATGTAGTAGACGGTATTTGATAGTGGTTTCACATTGCTATGTAGGATCCACTATTAGTAAAAGAAAAAGCAAATAAATGAAAATTAGCTTAGTTAAGATCATTTAGAACTTTCTGGTGATAAAGTTTAATGGAAGGAGAAATAGTTGCAATTTTTGAGCAGTTTTGGTACCAAGCTTTCTCCAGAAAATGAGGGCAGGGGTAACACTGTTCAAAAGAAATCTATGCATTACCTGACTTATGTAACTGTAACCCTTCTGAATATTACCTTTACAATAAAAAGCTTTCTCCAAACTTGTCAAATAATTTGTTTCATTATGACATTAATTTCAGTCATACAAATTACACATAAAAAGACTGCTAAGTATTTTCTCCAAGTATTAATTTATGTAAGGCTTTATTCTACTTGAGACTACTAGTGAAATAATTCACATTCAGATGTGTTATTTGTTGTATAATTATGGCGATAAGATACCACAATGTTTCTTTTTGCTCATCTTATTTGTAAATGTACTTCCTTGGAATAATTTTGGCTGTGTCATGTTGTTATTCTTGATCCCTCAATTATATATGTAACCTATATTTATCAATCTAAAGATAAAATGCAACTTCTCAAAGTAATTAATATTCCATGTACCTTCTTGAAAAATATTTTATATATTCTAGACTTGAGAATTTTAGATAATAATTATTCTTAAATTGTGGAGGTCAATATGCATATTGTTTAAAGTAGGCCACCCACTTTTACAAAGAGAAATAGTATGTGACATAATTTTGTTCATATTTTGGATCTGTGCAAGTGTTATAGATAGTTCTCTGTTAAAATTTTCAGAATTCAGTTTCATGTGATAGGAAGATAATGTCTTGATGATATAAAAGATGATTCATTAGATGAGTTCAAAAGGTTCTTTTATATAGCTATAAAAGAATGCCATGGTGAAGCTCCTTTGTACTGTTAGCATAGACTATGAACAGAGAGAACAAGAGTGTAAAACAGATCCTGTCTCCAGAAAATGGGTGCTATTAGGAGTAGGGAACATGAACAAAAGAGTGAAGGAGGGTATTCATGGCCAAAGTATTTGTGTACATACGTGAAATGGAACAATTTCTTATTGAGATTGGCATGGTAAGGGAAGAACTAGAGTAACAGAGAGCTTAAGTCTAATCAAGATACATTGGATATATACATGGGCATGTTAAAGTGACCTTCCCTGAAACTATTTAATGCTACTAAAGTACAGGTAACAAATTAAAATTTACAAAAATTAAAAATTTCTAATGGAAGTTTCCTCAATGATTGAAATAAAATCCAATTTTATTTAAAACTAAAAGATAAGTAACAAGAACCAGTTTTCTATATCTTAGTGACAAGTTTGTTTTTCCTGACTAAATATGAAAACTAATTAGGTAAAATTTTTAGTACATGTTATCTTGACATATGGGTTATTCATTTATATATTTATTGAATCTAAGTAATGATTTTGACCTTTCTACACATAGTGGTTAACACTCCCATAAGATGGTTGTCCATTGTGTTCAGTGTGTTTGTTGCTTCCCAAGTATAGTTGTATAATATGATTAAGGGCCTATGAAAGTATGTTTGCTCCTGGCTGCTGTGGATAAGAGATCAAAAGCTTCAAGAAGTTAAACAAGCATTGCTTATAACAGCATAGAGACTAGGATGTAGATTCTATCAGAAGGCAATTCTTGAGCCTCTCAATTAATAATTAAGGCAGTAAGTTGATAATGTAAGAAGAAATCACTGGAAGCTACGTTGGCCCCATTCACATGGAATTTGTCAGTAGAAAGAAATGTAACTCCCTGAATGTCAATAAGTCTGAATCTAGGATGTAAGGACCAAAGGTTCACAGTATCTCAGCTCTGGACTTTGAGAGCCATGGGCAGTACTTAGCAGTGAGTGGGCTAGCTCTCAGTTTGGAGCACCTGGACCCTCAGATCTTAAGGTAACAACTCCTCCCAGGTAGGGTTAGTATTTTGATGCCTTCCTGGAATATTCAATGGCTGGGGTTTATAACTCATCCAGGCTGGGAAGCCTCCCTTTGCCTCCCTTCGCGCACCCAGTTCTCTTCTATCACTGTACCAGCATTATAGGCAGGTGGCCTGAAGTAGTTTACCTGTAGCTAATACATGGCATAAGAGGCATGAAACAATTGTCATGTGCTGGAGATTAAAATGGGGGTTCTGATGATACAGAATATAATGCATAAGTCAGTTTGGAAATGTTAGCTGAATGTGTGTAAAGGCTGGTGTAAATGGGACCTATGTGTGATATGACCAGGTCAGATGGGGTTAGTAATTTGACAAGGGCTAGCAGTCAGAAGTGATGGAATCAAACATTTATTTTTATCTCACTGGGGGTAATTTAGTATTAGCCCTTTATCTCACTAAATGTAGCCCATTGGGTGTATTTTTAGATTCATTGAAATTGAATTTGAACCATAGGCAAAATAAAATCTATTATGAAAATTACTATCAGGTATAAAAAATTCTTTTGTATTTTACTTCCTAAGAAATTATAATAATAAGATGAAGATTATCATGGTGGTATGGTGTCCAACGAGAAGCCATATATTGCATTCAATTCTGGGAGAAGAAACTAATCCTAGGACATAGGAAAACAAAATTTCCCTTCATACATTCAATACGGGAAATAGCAACAACAGCTATCAAATAGATGTACAGACGTTAGAAATTTGGTATTTTTTTGATAGTATAATAATGATGGTGATGATGATGATGATGATGATGATGATGATGATGATGATGATGATGATGTTTGCAGGTCCTGGGGCTTGAACTCAAAGCCCAGGCACTGTCCTGAACTATTTTCCCCCCTCAAGGCTTGACATCTACCATTTGGTCATGGATATACTTCTACCTTTTTGTGATTAATTGAAACTGTCTGGGGTGGTTTTGAATTTCAATTCTCAGATCTTAGCCTTTTGAGTAGCTAGTATTACAGATGTAAGCCACTGGCACCCAGCTGGTATTCTTATTTTTTAACTATGGAATGGTAGAGCATGAAAATACTTGAAATTACCTTGAAATTCTCAGGTTTACAGGTACAAAAAGGAAGGCTCAGAAACAAAAAAAAATCATTCCCTAAGATTAGTTTTCATAATATTATTACTCTGAGTGCCTCATATTCTAGTTTGCTTCTCACAGCTTCTACCAGGATCAGTCACTTTCTGGGCTAAAAGCAGCAACATTTACACTCGTTTGGAATGAAAAGATAGTCCCTAATGAGTCTTTAAAGAGTACAAAACAGCATTAATTACAACTATAATAGTTGACAGAAAACTTGGATTCAATCCTTTTTCTGCCATTTACTATCTGTGTGCAAGTCTTGTTAAAATGAGAGAGCTGAAGAATAATTTGTCTGTATCTCATTATTTTTATTTTGAGAAGAGCATATAATGAAATACATTTTTGTATGCATTGAAAATGTGTACCATAGAGAATTTTAGAATATAGTCTTAAAACTGACTGGATATCCAATAATCTTTGTTGGTTACTTAAGCAGATTGATTATTCCCTTTTTCCAAATATAAAGAATTGCTTGACATTCTGGCCCAAATACTATGTTAACAAATAAATATGTCAACACTTTGAATGGAATGCTTTTAGAGGAGAAACAGTGACACATGGGAGGAAAGTAGAATCAATGGCATTTTACCTTGTCGCCAGCTTTTCATGTTTTGAAGTTCAAGTCAGGTACATAGTTTCATTAAAATTCTCAGCTCATGGGTTTTAAAGTATATTATGATATTGTTACCTTATAAATGAGGCTTAAAGGTTAAAATCTTCTATGAGTCAATACATATATTTTTTACAAAATTAAAAATTTGGCAACATTATCCGTGTGTTTTAACTCTCTTTGTTGAAAAATGAATGCCTGCCAAATTCTTCGTCATTTTTTTTAAACATCTAAAAGTTGGACATGAATTCTTTCCTCAGAATTCTTACTTCAGTAAGTATATTGTTAATCTTTTATTTTTAATGTAATTAAAAAAGATACCCATGATCATTATGTACCTGTTATATATTTTCTTGACTATTACTCCATGAGAAATAATACACAGAACACGTTAACTTTTAGATAACTATGCTTAGGAACAATTCTATAATATATATAACTAGAAAACCATGAAAAATTCATAGACAGTATAGAAAGAAAATCAGATCAAGCGTCTGTAAAGTAATACAATTGCATTTTTGTTGCCCAAAAGAACTAAAATTCACAACCTATATTGGCATGAAAGACTCATTAATCATGATGGAATGCTACTATTAATTAATATTAATCATTGTTAATGATTATTTAAAGAGAAGTCCTAATTTTTACACAGTGGAACAAAATTGAGGGACATTCCTTCCCAACTCCCCAGTAAAATGAATAGAAATTTTAAATATTCAGTCTAGTTCACTACAATAGTTATTAATAGGTATTTGTGAATCTGAAGTGGTCTATCATTTACTATGTAGACTTAACACAAGATTTCTGTTTAATGTTTGTTTGGAACTATTTTGTTTATTTTTTATTAATATATATATATATATATATATTTGTTGTAAAGATACTTTTCAGAGGGGTTACAGTTACATGAATAAGGTAATGAGTACATTTCCTATTGAGCATTGTTACCCCCTCCTTTGTTTTTCCCCTACCATCTCTTCCTTTTCCACCACCCCAACTCCTCCTTTCTCCAACCGCTGAAGTTGTAATTTTCTTTTTCAACATAGTGTCTCGTACATCTCATTGTTACAATGGGTCAGCCTGTACCCTTATTTCAGCATTTTCTTATTTCCCTTCTCCTCTCCAAATTAGAAAAAAAAAATTATACAAGATGCAGGGTACCAGAATCAAATACAGTGAAAACAGGGGTTATACAATGGGGGTAGAGCATTCAAAAGAAACAAAAAAAATTACAAAGTTCATTATAGATACATTAAAAACAAGAGCAAGAAGATAAAACCTCTTGTATTCCTATCTTGGGGTTCATTTTTCTTAGAATCATCTTATATGGTCATGTGCACATAGCTTTTGACCTTTTCTGCTTGTCCTAAGCATATACTAGGTTATTGCAAATAAGGGAAACCATGAGATCTATATTTCTTCGGGCCTGGCTTACTTCACTTAATGTAATTTTTTCCAAGTCTTTCCATTTCCTAACAAATGGGACAGTGTTATTTTTTGATAAAGAAAATATAAATTTAAAATATTGTATAGAAATATGACAGCTTCCTAACTATTCTACTATTGAGAATTACATTGTCCTCCCCCCAAACTAAGAAAAGCTTTTATGCAGATGTGTCTCAGAGTACCTAGTAAGAGGCTGGGGTCTGTCAGGTTCTAGAGGAGTTCAAAGGGTGAAGCCACCAGTAGGAGAGTGAGAGTGGCAGGAAGATGGAGGCATAATATTCTTTACCAGGTAGAAATAAGCCATACGATTGCTTTCCTAAAAACAGAAAAGAAAGAAATTTAAAAAAAGAGAATCACAGCTCTTCCCCAAGGTCTAAGAAGTTTTTGACCCTTAAACCTCACGTTGCCCAGTCATCAATTTTCCTGGTCAGTTATTGAACTGCAAGACAGACCCACTTCCTGAACTTGCCATTATACATTGTTTGGAAAAATTTCCATATGCTTTGCATCATTAGGCCTTTTTCACAGACCCTGACACAAATGAATCATTTTTCCATCTTTAAGTAGTCATAAAAAGAAAAATGGATTGACAGTGTGTTCTGACCCCGGAACACCACCAGCCAGAGTTAGAAAGCAAGGCACTGTCCATTATTAAAAAAAAATCAAATTCATTAAGAAAAAATAATAAAGAATATACACATAAGTAATATATTCATATGCAAACATTATGCAAATGATTTACCAGTAAACAATGTCTAGTGCTATCTCTAGTCATTTTGCATTTCTTTCCTGTGATTGTTGTTTGGTAAGTGAATTTCAAGACATTAGAGTCTTTCAATGTATTCTACTATGTAGTCATCTTCAATGAAGAAGAGAGGAGAATTTGCCCTTTTGTCAATTTTTGTCTTGAACATGTGACAGTTTTTTATAAAGAGACTTTGCTGGAAAAGCACTGGGTAAGTTTCCATAATCAGAATCCCTTAGTATAGGCCTAAAGCTAAGCAGAGCTTAGCAAGCAATACAGATGTACCAACTTGTTTGCAAATACATCCTGATGGATTTATGGACAAACCCATTTGGAGAAACAGCACTGACCTTTATTTTCTAGATCTACAAAAGCCAAAAAAACACCCCCCCCAAAACCCAGTCTGATGGCTTTCAAAACTTATTCATAGCCTGCATTGAGAAATTTTCTGAACATTTTTGCTTTATGTTGTGTGTTAGTCATTTCCCACCACCTTTTAAACTTTTAAAACTTCTGAATAATGGGTTTTCTTCCTGAACTGCTACAGCATTTGCTCTAGAAAGGATATGCATCGTTGAGACTAAGAAACATGTCCAAATATTTCTACATGGTTCATAATATCCAAGAAAATACTGTAGTTGAATTTTATGGCAGAGTATTTATAGCTAAGCTAGCTACTTAATTGATTTCTAATTGACAAAGAAAATTCTATATATTTATCATATACAAAATGCATACTTCATAAAATAGTTAAATCATGATGATTTATACACTTTCAGGGGAGAAAATACTTATAATCTACTCTCAGTAGTTTTGCAAATATATATATATATATAATATATATTTATATTAAGCATGTTACCAATTTCTAGAACGCTTATCAAACTGAAATTTTGCATCATTTGACTGTCTAGATAATTTAACTTTATATTTTTATTTAACAATGGGTTGTGCTGTTGTCTAAAGTAATATAAAATTATACATTTTAATCTTTTACCTTCCCCATCATTCTTATGATACATTTACCTCATAGAAATGGTTTATTTCATCAAATCAAAGATGCTCAGCTGTTTAATAAATGACGACCACCATGATGATAACACACACCTGGGATTTTCTGAGCATTTTTCTGTGTTCCCAACACTGGACTAGGCATTATTAAATTCTACCTTTCACTTAAGTACAACCATGGCTGTGTGAATTATTCTTTACTGAGTTCTCAGAAAAGAAAGTGGTTTACAGTTGTTAAATAATTTCCTCAACTCCCCATCGGCTTACAATGACATTAGTGACTACAGATTCAAAAATGTTTTTCAATAGAACTTTCAGTCAAACTTCCAACATTTTATGAAATAAAATGGAAATCATTTAAGGACATATTCAAATGAAATATTACAGACCAAACATTCACCACAGAGACAGAGATAAGCGTGAAAATATGGGGAGAGATTTAGGGTACAAACACTGTTGAAAACAAAACAGTATTCTATAAAAAGGTGAACAACTTTCACCCACACGTATTCAGCAGAATACGAAAAAGAATGTTTAGTACATATATACTTAGGATCTGTATAAGATGTTCACATCAGTACTGATGGAAAAACTAAACTATGTTTATTTTTATTTGCACAATGAAATCTATTATAGCTATAGAAACAAACTATTCACAAGCTGGAGTCTGCCTAGGTGCCCAATGAATGAAGAATAAAGTAAATGTGCTTATATACCCTGTGGAATATTAATCAGCCATAAAGAAGGATGATACTATTGGCCAGGTACGTGTCGCTCACGCCTGTAATCTTAGCTGTTCAAGAAGCTGAGACTAAGAATAGTGGTTCAAAGCCAGCCTGGGCAAGAAGGACCCTGAGACTCTTATCTCTAATAAACTACTTAGAAAAAGCCAAAGTGGCTCAAGTGGTAAAGCACTAGCCTTGAGCAAAAAGAGGCTCAGAGACAGCATTCAGGCCTTAAATTCAAGCCCCAGGACAGGAAGAAAAATTTCTTAAAAAGACAGATGATATTATATGGGCCTTTTTTCAGGAAAATTGGTGAAACAGGAAATCATCATCATAGGTTGAATAAAATAAGCCATACTAGAAAGACAAAGAACACATGTTCTCTGCTCTACATGGAATCCAAACCTTCCTCCAAAAGAATGACATGAGTGTGAAAAATAGGAACAGTTTGAAAATAGAATGTATAAAAATAGAATAATGACACCTGGTTAAAATGAATAAAAGTGAAGAAAAGCAGAAAGAGCAAGCAGTGGAGAGGATGAATTCAATCCAAGTATATTATATGCATGTATGGAAATATAATGAAATTCCTTTATACAATGGATACAAAGGAGCTAACGTAAAAGATAAAATAAAAAATAAAAATATATTGTTAAAAGAATATATCGAAATATAGTGAAGACAAGTGCCAGAAAATATTTTTACTTAAAAATTTAAACACATGGCAGAAATTAGCAGATCTCTAATGTTTATTTCTATTAATACCTATATATATATATCTGATTAAAGGAATTTGAGACCACAATTCAGCATTTTTAGGATGTTAATTTTTTGAGTGTGATAATTTGTCATTTCTCCTGATTAAATCATAGCTGAGGTTTCATAGATCTACTTAAGTGAGCTCATAGTGCAGTTTCAATGAATCTACTACCTACCAAAATTAGATTTCAATTGGCTCTCTTAAATGAACTATCATATGGCTAGAGGTACCCTAAAGAATAGGTCAGTCATATAATAGTCCAGGCTGTAGCAAACAATCACGTGCAGTGTAGAGCTAAAGCATAGGAAATGGAGAAGGCCCTGTAATCAGAATTAGAATAGGAATAGTGACAAAAAAATCCATGAAGAATTACTCCTTAATTTGGGGGGAGTATGGGGAGTATGGGAGAGAGATGGCAAAGACCATGACACTGTCAGTTCAAGCTGTGCTTTTAGAAGGAATACCCAAATTCCTAACACCTTCTTTTTCACATGTCAGCTGTTTTAAGAATTAGGATCGAAGTCTTTTAGTTACCATGAATTTGCTGCTGTAAATTAATGATCAAAGTGATTTATTATACAGTTGTTCAACCACTGCTTTATTTCTGTTGATCTTTGTTTTTCTGCTTAATTTCTATAAATTACTGTACAGTTTCCCATAAGGTATAATTAAGCAGAATTGCTTAAGTTTTAATTATTGTGTATTATAGATGTTGAAAGAAACATTAGCGCTTGGCTTTTAAAAATGTGATCGTATATTTATAAGAGAGCATTTATAAACACATTTACATATAGTTAAGATGAAAAAGGTATTTGAATTGTAGTCATTAGCATTTCTTCAAACATATGGCAGAGCCGCGGAGGCCATGGGCCATGCCTTCATTAACTGAACACTGTTTCATCAGTGTTTCAGCTTCCTGCTGTGCCACCCTGTGGCGTCCCCTTCTGTCCCCGAGGTTTCAGTAACAAGGGACAATATGTCCCCAAGGTGAAAATCTGGAAAATATAGCAGATTAGCCCTAAGAGAAATTCTTATGATTATTTAATCATACTTACAGAAAGAATACACAGCACCACTAAATCGGTTTCAATGTTTCTCTGACAGTCCCTGTTTCTCAGTTTAAGGGCCTGTGATGTCTGCAATGCACAGGGAGACAGGACATGGCTATGCTGCCATTAGAAGTTTGGACCGATCTACATTTGAAGGCATAATGGTCAAAGCCAACTCAGGTTCAGAACATGAGTATCAGGTGATCATTTTAATCTGTTGCTTATAATGTTTTCACATGATCAAGGTGGAACTTTCCTGAACGATGGCACATATACAATCTTATTTTACTCTCTATAAACAAATTAGAGAAATGAAGAGAAATACTTTCTTAGAAGTGATAACCATGTTTTATTGCCATTATTTTTCTGGTACATAAAGAGCACTGAATCAGAGACACAGGCTTCTCTATGTCAAGATATGTCATCATTATATTTTATCTGCTAAATACCTTCTGTATTTGTAACTAAAAATTCTCTATCATGGAATATATATGAAATTAATCTGAAATTAATCTGAAATTAATATTTCAACAATCCCAGTGATATATGATGCAGATATATTTGAGCATGAATACTTTGATCATGTTTTTATATGATTAAGTAATTGTCATTAGTATTCAGTAGTTTGGGATGTGTAATCTTAGAAAATGATGATCAAGGTAAACAAATTACTGAAGACATTGTATCTACCTTCTCCTTAGTGAGTGACTATGGATATTACACTGGGGAAATTCCTGGGGAAATTAAAATATTAGCAATGCATAGAACAACTCAGATGTATTCTAGTGCTTTGTAATATATATATATATATATATATATATACATATATATAAATATAGGAAAAAGAAACAATGTTGATTCTCTAATCTGACTACATAGATCTTTAGAGAAAGAATTACTCCCAGCAATCTAATTTTAAATTCTGTAATGGTATGTGCCTAGCTGTGAAATTCTTTCCATTCTGACAATTATGATTATTACTTGTATTTTTTCCTTTAGGTGGCAAATTGTTCTATGATGTAAACAAAAGAAAACAGAAGACAAATACCCTTCTTTAAAAAGTGATGCACCTCTCTAGGTCTCTCAAACATATATACATTAGCTTATAGAAGTCAGAGTTACTATTTTACTTTTTCTTTCAGGGATGCATTGTCTGAGTTTTATCTCTAGGAGAGTATTTAGAACATTGGCTCTGGAGCTGCCTCCATCATATATCAACTGTGAGATCTAGAGAAAACACCTCGAGTGCTGTATGCCCCGTTTCTTCAAAAGTAATTTTTGGCCCAACAGCATGACTTGTCTAGAGAATTAAATATATATGTTAATTAGTATACATTATGTGTTCATACTCTAGAAATATTGAACACTTTGTTCTTATTTAAAGCAAATTTTCCCGCTAAATCTTTAATTCTATATACTTCCACCCTCTCTTTACCTTACTTTCACCTCTGTTTTAACCCTATCTCCTTCCTCCTTTTCAAAAGCAAACATTTTGACAGATGCCATTTAGTTCCAATAGGCAGTCTGTGGGAGAAAGAGTGTAGAATTAAAAATGTAACAATAACAAAGGGTGTTGAACAAATGTAGCAGTGATACTCACCAGACATTATGTTGAAAATGAGCAGCTTGTCGGGGAGGTGGGTCAGCAGAAAATGAGGGAAGAGGTGACACTGTTCAAAAAGTAATGTGCTCATTACCTGAGGTATAAAACTGTAATCCCTCTGTATACCACCTTTACAATAACATTAAAAATATATTTAAAATGTAACAATAGACCTTTGGTAGGCAATAACAAATTCTAGAACATAGCTGCAAATACAAGGACTCATTTCATACTCATCAGACAATAACATAATAAAAATCAACTTTAGACCCAACAGAAATTCTCATTCACTGTAATAATGCACTAATTTCTGGTATAATTGAAGATATTATGTACATGGCAAGCAGTGCAATTGCTCTATCTCCATATAATGCTACACAAGTGGGAAGGCGAAGAAAACAGAAACAATGAATGGATTTTTTGATACTGTAAACTGCTAGAGTTGAAAAAATTAAATGGTATCATTAATATTCCCAGAACATCTAAATAGAATATCAATTAAATGGGGTATTTGTTTCCTTATCATGGATCAGTAGGATATGGATCGAGTCATATAAATATATTTGCAGTGGGGAATACCCTTTTGGACCTTTTTATTTTTTATCATCTCATAGCATATCACAAGTCCCCAGAAATATGCCATGCTAATATTGCCAACTGAGTTCTTCCAAGCAGAGATGACATCGGCCATCTGTCACACAGCACTAATTCTGGGAACCAAAGCCAACTATAGAGAAAATAAATACCTTTCATATCGATTAGCCAAATATTTATGTTGAGAATGAAATGATTAAAATCTCACTACTCAAGCTAATTACCCTAAGTGAATATTTGCCTCCAAGTGAACGACATAGCAGCAGTATGCTTGCCTTATTACTTTCCTAAAACCGAGTTTTGTTATGAATATGTGTGCTGCATGAGGGGCTGGTGCATGGGTTTGCAAAGTGTTGCGATGCACCATTGTAGCTATCTTTCGGCCTGCAGGTGTATCTCCTGCTGTCTTGGTAGATCCGATCTGTACGCTGTGCTGCACTGCTTTGGTTTCCAGATGGCTGCTCTTTTGTTCTATTTTTAAGTGAGTCTGTTTTTTGAAAGCAAGTCCTCTGGAATGGTCACTGTTAGGGTCAAATAATCAAACCATGCTGAAGCATCTATTTTTTTCAGGAGGTGTTTAAAGGTAGGATAAATACTTATCTGGCTTCACCTCAATAGATGATTACATTATTTTCTAAATTGGGTAGTTCTATTCAAAGACTGAGAAGCCCTTCCAAATTCAATCACTGCTATTGTGGTTACACTGAGTCATTCAGTGGCCATGGGAAGGGTAGTTAACTGAACTTGTTGAGTCAGCTTTAATAGAACACTTATATGGGTATCAAGGGGTGGGGGCAGAATTTACTCTATGTTATATCTAAGCCTATGGGGAAATGAGTTATTTCATAAAAGTATATTTTTCTTTGGGAGAAGGAGTGAAATCCAGTGGTTAATGATTTGATTAAGCCATAAAAGGTGCTTTGAGCCCCCTTCCAGGTGATATAAAGGTCACCATAGAGAATGCTTCTGTCAACTCAAGCATTTCCATTTAGCTTGGCTGGGAACAGCATCCTCTTCTAAAATAAATGAAACATGAAGATACAAAAATATTTTGGGAAAGTCTGCTTCTTTATATAGTATTCAAAGTCAAAGGGTTATGTGACCTGTCTGAGAGCTCAATTACACTGAAGTCACTCTGCACTGCTATTCCATATGGTTTCCAAGGGAGTCCAAAATGCAATTGAAATGAATAAGCACTCATTTCATCTACCATTTCTTTCTAAATATTGAATTCTTCATGAGTATAAAAAATGTGAGTAATGGATCACTTTCTTTGATATTTGTCTTGGCCATTTAAAATTTCAGAAAAAAATTGATCAGGATCTAGCTACATATAATATACATTATATATTATATTATATATTTGAAAAATAAATTTAACATAATATAACATTTGTCCTCAGAAGCCACTAATTTTCACAATAAGGGCATTAATCTGTCTTACAACATTTTGGCAAACTATACAATTTTTACTTTGTTGCATTGTCCTGTAATTTTTTTATTAAAACAAAAAATACATATTTCTTGCTGATCAAGAAGCACTGGACACTTACATGGACATGTCTTTGCTGGTGTGTGTGTGTGTGTGTGTGTGTGTATGCTGATATTGGGGCTTGGAATCAGGACTGGGGCATTGTCCCTTGGCTTTTTTTCCTCTATCACTTGAGCTACATTTCCGCCTTTGGATTTTTGGTGTTGGTTGGAGATAACAATGACAGGAATTTTCCTGCCTGGGGTGACTTTGAATTGTGATCCTCATATTTCAGCCTACTGCATAGCTAGGATTACAGTCCAAAGCCACTAGCACCCAGTGGAAATGTCCAATTGTAGCCCTTTTATACAACTTTTAAAGTTTAGAAAACTTAAAAATACATGAGAAATGAAGCAGTATCATAATGAGGATCAAATACTTGTCACTATTAATGGCAAATTCAGCTTTTTCTTACAGTGAATCATATATTAGGCACCCCTATCTTCAAGGTAAAGGGAACAGGAGCCTTCTGTGGCAGGCCACCCACTCCCTGTTCCAATATTAGGGTCCGAATCTCAGAGAATCAGCTTCTAGAATAAAAATATGTATAGGGATGCTTCTGTACATCAGCTGATTTCAATGGAAAATGTAAATAGTCTGCAAATCAGATCCATTCACCAAGAAACTTGTGTGTAACCTCTTTTAGGATGGAATGCATGAAGTTGTTAAAGTGCATTTCCCACCATCTGAACAAAAAGTGGCTCATACATTCTATTTCCTGCCATATTTCTTTTTTTAAAAAAGAAATACTAGTGATCTCCTCTCTCCTGTGAAGATGGATTAATATCTTCTTAATTTGTCCATATAAAACTTGAAGCATATACTTCCTTTGCTTTCTCTAGGAAAGAGAAATGTATACTTTTTTTTTTGGTCGGTCGTGGGGCTTGAACTCTGGGCCTGGGCGCTGTCCCTCAGCTCTTCAGCTCAAGGCGAGCACTCTACCACTTGGGCTACAGTGCCAGTTCCGGAGAAATGTATACTTTTAAGGTTATCTTTTTCTGCATAATTGACTACATAAAAAAATTAGTGGCTTGCACTGGTGGCTCACGCCTGTAATCCTAGCTATTCAGGAGGCTGAGATCTGAGGATCGAGGTTGAAAGCCAGCCTGGGCAGGAAAGTCTGTGAGACTCTTATCTCCAATAAACCACCAGAAAACCAGAAGTGTGCTGTGGCTCACGTGGTATAGCACTAGCCTGGAGGTGAAGAGCTGAGGGACAGTGCCCAGGTCCAGAGTTCAAGCCCCATGACTGACCAAAAAAAACAAAAAACTCAGTGTCTTAAATAAATAATAATTCATATGTGTATAGTCCTGTGGATTCACAACTTGGATGAGACTTTGAACAATTTCCTCTGTGTTCCATGTGAGGCTACATGACCATAGTTGTTCATTTTTTGTGAGTTGTGATATTACCTTGAAGTGCATTGTCGTGAATAGCCTGGACATGTACCTGGTAGAGCTCTGTGGCTGTTAGTTAAACAACTCTGGCTCTCTTTTATGTGATTTGTCATCTCACAATAGTCATAGCTGATATCTTCCATCTTTCCTTCTTTCCCTTGTTGAGAAAATCCCAAAAGAAGATAAATTATAGAATATAAATTATCAGCAAAAGTAAAATTATAGCAAAAAAACAAAGGATCATAATGAAAAGAACTAAAAAAGTTCAAATCAAATAAAGAGAAACAAAAGAATTAAAGACAAAATGCTTCAGTAAATGTAAATTTTACATTTTCCTATTATATAACAAAATGTATGATTCTGAATTTTTTTTTTTTTTTGCCAGTCGTGGGGCCCGAACTCTGGGCCTGGGCACTGTCCCTCAGCTCTTCAGCTCAAGGCTAGCGCTCTACCACTTGAGCCACAGCACCACTTCCAGCTTTTTTCTGCTTATGTGGTGCTGAGGAATTGAACCCAGGGCCTCATGCATGCAAGGCAAGCACTCTACCACTGAGCCACCTTCCCAGCCCCAATGATTCTGAATTTTAAAAGTCCAAAACAATAAAGGAATAGTTAATACTATAAAGAAAAACAAATGTTGCTGTCTTGACCTATCAAATTCAATTATGAATGTAATAAAACTATAATTTATAATTGACAAAACTGACTTGATCAACTTGAGAAATACATAGATAATATGAGATTTTAAAGACAGGAAAAGAAAAACATCCTCAGAGCCTCTAGACACAAAGAACTAAGGCACCAACTTCTTTCTTTTTCTTTTGGCAGTTGTGGGGCTTGAACTTTGGGCCTGGGCACTGTCCCTCAGCTCTTCAGCTCAAGGTGAGCCACAGTACCACTTCTGGTTTTCTGGTGGTTTATTGGAGATAACATTCAAGATTCTCACAGACTTTCTTTCCTTGCCCAGACTGGAACCTGGGATTCTCAGATCTCAGCCTCCTGAGTAGCTAGCATTACAGGTGTGAGCCAGCTAAACAGCTAAACAACATTCTTTTTTTTTTTTTTTTTTTGTACTGAGAATCAAACCCAGGACGTTGCACTTGCTAGGCAAGCACTTTGCCACTGAGCTACATCCCAGCCCTCCTTTTATTTAATAATTTATTTTTATCTTTATTTTTTGCCAGTCTTGGGGTTTGAACTCAAGGCCTGGACTCTCTCTGTCTCTGAGCTTCTCTGTACTTAAGGCCAGCTCTCTACCACTTGAGCCACAGTGCCACCTCCAAGGCACTTATAAAGAAGGAAAGTTAATTGCACATGAAGGATTTCTTTCTTGCTTGCTTGCTTTCTTTTTTTGGTCTTTTCTTTTTTGGTACTGAAGACCGAACCCAGAACGTTGCACTTGCTAGGCAAGTGCTTTGCCACTGAGCTACATCCCAGCCCCCACATTAAGGATTTCTATAACAACTTTTTACTCCGGCAAAGAGTAAAGCAATCTTTTAAAGATGTTTAAGAAAAAATGTAATCCTTGAATTTTATGCACAACTGACCTGTCAATCAACGATCAAGTATACATGCACACATATCACGGTCAAACATACACATTTTAAGGATGCATGAGTGATCTTGAGAAATCTGTCAAAGGGAATACTCTCCATTAAGGGATCAATTATTAGGAAATATTAGCAAGAAATTGATGGTGATTACTGAATAAATTTAAAGAGGATGCATTAGATAAAGAAAGGCAAGAATGGGGAGCTAGTCTCTCTATGCTGTTGATACCCTAAAGTTAAATGATTGAGCCAAATATTGAAAGTGTCTATAAATATATACATATTCATAGATTTATATGAATAAATGGAGTATATACACAGAGATTAGGATCTATATTAAGTATTATTTATTTTTGGTAAAATATTTTCTACTTATCGATAATGGTTCCAGGATTTCCTAAATCCAAAATGTTTAGCATCAAATAGGCTAATAGGCTCTTAAATTGTTGAGAGTCTCCATGAGAATGGAGACAGGAATGGTGAGTAAATATAGTCAGAAAACTTCATGTACATGTGAAAATAGAAGCAGGCAACTTGAGGTTATTGGTAGGTTTGGAGAGGTGGGGGGAATGATGGAAGTGGTGACAATGATCAGAATGCATTGTGCTCATAAACTGATGGACACATTGAATTGAAGTTCCTCTGTACAACTACTTAAAGACAAGAAAATAAGTAAACAAAGTAATAAAATAAAAATCACCCTAAAAGAGACCTATAGCAAGTATACCTTAAAAGCCTAATGTAGTATATTCCTTCTGAAGAGGAAGAGAGTGTAGGAGTGCAAGTGACAGTCACATGGAGCAGGCTAGTAATAGTGGTGCCTATTTATTTCAATTTTTTTTTTGCGGTCATGAGGCTTGAACTCTGGGCCTGGGCACTGTCTCTCAGCTCTTCAGCTCAAAGCGAGTGCTCTACCACTTGAGCCACAGCACCACTTCCAGTTTTCTAGTGGTTTATTGGAGATAAGAGTCTTATGGATTTTGATGCCTGGACTGACTTTGTACCATGATCCTCAGATCTCAGCCTCCTAAGTAGCTAGGATTATAGGTGTGAGGGCACCTGGCTTATGTCACTTTTTTGTTTTTTATTAATTTTTTTAAATTGTGAAAATACTGTACAGCGGAGTTACAATTACATGAGCAAGGTAATGAGTACATTTCTTATCAAGCACTGTTGCCTCCTCCTTTGTTTTTCCCTTCCAATCCCTGCCCTCCCATCTCTGCCCCCACCCATGTCACTTTTTTAAAGAATAAAATTTGGTATATTTGACTTAGATAAATTGCATTTTCAAAATAATCTAGTTAAATCCAGCTAATTCACTCAAGACACTTTTCTGATATAACTTTAACTTTTCAATAAGTAAAAATGATTTCGGAATATTTCTATATGCTTTTACATCTAATGATTTTAGGGAAATTTTGTGTCAGGCATTCTTGAAGAAAACATTTAGTATTTTCTCTTTTGCCTTTTCTTCATTGATGTTCTTCCCTCGAGAAGTTGTTGAGCCCAGTGCTATTGGCTCACACCTGTGATTGTAGCAAGTCAGGAGCATGAGATTTGCAAGATCTAAGCCAGCCTGGGGAGAAAAGTAACCATAAGAGAGTTGGAGGCACTGATCAAGTGGTAGAATGTTCATCATGAACAAAGAAGCTGTGCCAAGATGTGCTTGAGTTCAAGCCCTAGTACAAAAAGAAACTAAAATGTATAGTTACTGATAGTGGATTATAGTGAATTGATATTGAGTTTAATATGAAATATAGACTGTGACATTTAAATAAACATACACTCATTACAAATACATATCTATATTATATTCAACCTAAAAAGTATAAGAACTTCTAATAAATACAAGTCAAGAAGTGATCATTAATGTTTAATTTCCAATTTTAAGTTTATAAGTGATTATTACTTTCCTATCTTAAATGTCTAATCATCTTCTACGATATACAAAAGGAAAAATAAAACATACTGTAAATGTATAAAAATTTCAATAATACTGAAAAGAATTTTCAATAACTACTGATATACAAAAATGCCAGCCCAGGCAGGAAAGTCCGTGAGACTTTTATCTCCATTAAACCACTAGAAAACCAGAAGTAGTGCTATGGGTCAAGCAGTAGAGCTCACCTTGAGCTGAAGAGTGCAGACACAGCAAATGCCCAAACCCAGAGTTCAAGACCCATGAAGGACAATTACCCCCCCAAAAAACAAAAAACAAAACTTTTGTAGTGGTTTGCATAAAATGTAATTTGGAACATACCCAAATATAGCCTTTTTATATTTGGGTTATATCAGAAATTTGATTATTCTTTTCCTTCTCCTTATTTGTGTTTTTAGAATGAGTATGTTCTAATTTCTAAAGAAAGGAAAAAATAAGTGACCTCACATGAGAACACAGTAAATATCATTATGTTGTTCCAGGTTTTTTGTTTTGTGTGTTGGCCTACTGAAACAGACTGGAAGAATGAAAAGTCAGAGTAGAGACAGATATTCTCTTACCTAACTTTATTTTCTCCTAAAAAAGTGAATATTTTGTTTGTACGTACAATCATTTCCTGCAATTAAGCTCAAAAACAATAACTACTTATATAAGGAGTGATCATGTACAGTGTACATCATGATCGAAAGTGAGAAATGAGTGGAAGAGACATAGAATCACTCTCTTAGTAGTCTTGCATTGCCATGTAAAGACAGGAAAATTAGTACCGATCTACTTTGATACTAATAATCAGAGTCTCAGGCATTTACTTTTGAAGGACTTGGGATAGGAAAAAAAAATCTTGGGAAAGTCAGATTTTTGAAAAATAACAAGTCTTTGTTCACATTATTTTTAGCCAGTTACTGGATTATGATCTGTTTATGACTGATTTATATTATATGTAACTGTAAAATCAACAGTTTATCTCACTTGGTTAAAATGATTGCTACATATTTCAAATCTCATATGTAATCTGGCTTTGATTCCAAGTTTCTCTCAGCAGCTCTAAGATAATTACATACCTTTGTTATAACTTTGCTTCCCCATATATAAAATATGGATTATTTATTCATTCGTTCAACACATAATTGTTGATTATTACACCTGTCAAGATAGGTTGGGTTATGCTGTGGTAACGTAAACTCCCTAACCCTCCATGGCTGAATGCCACACGCTTACTTTCCTGTGGTGCAGATCCACTCTAGTCTGGGCAGCTCTCCAGAACAGCTGTCCTTAAGAGTACACTCAGCATTCCAGGCTGCTTCAGCCTTTTGGTACTTCCATGTGAACCTGAGTTCCCAACATCTCCAAAAGCAAAACACAAAACAAAACAAAACAACCCAGCTAAAATCTTGAGAGCCAACATTTAAATGCAACACTTAGAAAGAAGTTGCCATGTTTGCACTCATTTCTCTGAAGAATTGCTCCATATGTCTTCTTACTGCAGAGTTAGCGAAGATCAGTTCTTCTATGTGATCAATGAATAAACTGGTTGTCATTAACCAATGGAAGTGCTCATCTCAATCACCTTCAAAGTGTCAGGTGCTATTTTTAATTCAGTAGAGCACTAAGCAGAAGACACCAAAGTTCTAGAAGTACATTTGCAGTTCTGGTCATAAAGATTGTGATTTCTCATTCTGACATCACAATGATGTCACTCATCTTGATGTTTGATAAAAAAGCTGAATCTTTGTTTCTTGATCTTTGCATTTGATTTTCTCTCCTAACATCTGCAGTTCTTTGCCTTACTTCCTGTAGTATTCTATGGTTTCCAATTATAATTTATTAAAAAAATCACAGAAGCAACCATGGCTTCTTTTCACTGGCTATCTGAAATTAGCTTCCTTTTCCACTGTAGTGATTAGGACTATATGATATATATTTTCTGGTTGTTTATTGTCTCTTTAAGCCTTTTTAGCAACATTAGTTTGACAAAAAAGCTGACATATAAATCAATTAAAAGAATAAAATTCCCAGAATGAAAAGCACATATAGGTACTCAACAGGTTTTTAGCATGGCTGCTAAAAATGCAGAATGGAGACACAAAAGTCTTTTTAAATCAATAATGTTGAAGAAATGGATATGCAAAAGAAAATTAAATTTGATGCATTACTTTATGCTGTATATAGAAATCAACTCAAATAAATAAAACAAATATTTAAATGTAAGACTCATGAATGAGTCACTAATCCAGCATTACAAAGAATTCTAACTGGAGGAATACAGTCTGAAGGAAACAATCAAAATTAAAGAAACAAATCAGGCAAAAATCACTAGGAGATCAATTTAGTAAAAACATGAAGAGGGAAAAAATACAAAATATACCAACATCAAATACAGTGAAAACAGGGGTTATACTGTGGGGGTGGGACATACAAAGCAACAAAAAAATAATCTTATAAATATGTTAGAAACAATAACAAGAAAGAAAAACCATTTGAGTTCTTATCTTGGGGTTCATTTCACTTAACATCAATTTATCTGACTGTTTCTGCTTGTCTCAGATATATACTAGTTATTGCAAATAAGGGAAACCATGGGACCTATGTTTCTTTGGGCCTGGCTTACTTCACTTAATATGATTTTTCCAAGTCTTTTCATTTCCTAATAAATGGGGCAATGTCATTCTTTCTGATGGAGGCATAGAATTCCATTGTGTATATATACCACATTTTCTTGATCCATTCATCTACTGAGGGGCATCTGGGTTTGTTCTATATCTTAGCTATGGTAAATAATGCTGCAATAAACATAGTTGTGCTGGTAGCTTTAGTGTGGTCTTGTTTGTAAACATTTGGGTAAATGCCCAAAAGTGGGATTGCTGGGTCACAGGGGAGCTCTATGTGGAGTCTTTTGAGGAACCTCCACACCACTTTCCAAAGTGGTTGAACAAGTTTACACTCCCACCAACAATGCAATAGGGTTCCCTCTGGCCACATCCTTTCCAGCATCTGTTGTTATTAGAGCTCTTGATTATAGCCATTTTAACTGGGGTGAGGTGGTATCTCAGTGCTGTTTTGATTTGCATTTCTTTTATGGCTAGGGAGGTTGAGCATTTCTTCATGTCTAATGGTATGATTTGGGGAGGAGAAGGGAAAAAAACAAATGGTTTAAATGGAGATACAGGTGGACCCATTGCAGCAATAAGATATACAAGATGTTATGTCTAAAAATGAACCTTATAACTTTGGTGCTGGAGGGGAGGGGTGTTGGGGGGCAGGTGGCTGGGTGTAGTGGGGAGATGGGAAAGGATGGGAAGGGGAAACAAAGGAGGAGGCAACAATGCTTGATAAGAAATGTACTTATTACCTTGCTCATGTAATTGTAACCCCTCTGTACGGTATTTTCACAATTTAAAAAAAAGAAAAAAATAAAATATTGTCAGGACATTGATATGCGTATCACAAAAAGAGAAACTTTTATGCATCAATAGGAAACAGATGAATAATCTGATTTCTAGAAATGAATAGCCTGAATAAACATTTCTCCAAAAACGCATGCAAATGATGAGTAGATATATGAAAAGCTGTTCAACAAAACTAATCAAGAAAAGGCAAATCAAAACTAACAATGAGATGCCATCTCATACTTGTCAGAGAAACTGTTGTTAAAAATATGAAAGATAGTATGGTAAAAGGTAGAGAAGTTGTGTCTGGAAGTCAAACGAAATACTGTTTTAAGAAGGAAGTTGTAACTAGTTAGGTCATTCAGATTCAGACAAACAGGTTATCCTTGACTAATTTATGAATATTCTTTTTAGGGTAAATGTCATGAAATACACAAAGTATTAAGTTTAACATGCTTGTAAGAATTTTATAAAGGCTCACAAACATTCTGATGAAATTTACTATTCTGTTCACTCATACATTGAGAATGACTGTTTTTTCTTTTATTATTATTATTTTTTTTGCCGTTCATGGGGCCTGAACTCTGGGCCTGGGCACTGTCCCTCAGCTTTTCAGCTCAAGGCAAGCACAGTGCCACTTCTGACTTTTTCTGCTTATATGTGCTGAGGACTCGAACCCAGGGCCTCATGAATGCAAGGCAAGCGCTCTACCACTGAGCCACTTTTCCAGCCCTGAGAAGGAATTTAATGACATTCAAATTGAAGTTCAGTAGGAACTTAGCCACTTGTGGAAGAGACAGAAACAAATACAGAGGTACCTGAATCAAATTATTATCTAAAAATATTCCAGGTTCCTTAAGGATAAGAGAAGTTATCCAGGTGAGTTTTATGAGAGAAAGTATTAAGTAAAAACATGTTTGGGATCCTGGTCAATAGTTGAACATTTTAATTATCAAAAGATACACATGAATAATACTAAGAGATGACTGCTTCACTTAAAATATTTAAGTGGAAAAGAAGAAGAAATGAATAACTATACTGTAATATGTCTTATTTTAATACATATGTCTAAAAATTTGAAAATGCCTTTAACTTAGAAATATTAGTTTACATACTATTAATAGATATTTTCTTTCTTCAATAAGGAAGTACAGGAATATATTTTCAGGATTTCTCTTTGGCATTCATAGGTTTATTCCATATGTCAAAACTGCACTGATTGAAGTAGGAGAAGGCATATCCAATTATGCACAATAATACTAGATATACAAGTATTCACCAACATAGGAAAGGCCTATGGACTTAGAGATTAGAAGGAGGTGATGCAAATGTGTTCTTAGCCATTATCCTGGAAATATCCAAGATAATGGGTGCTGATGGTTCGTGCTTCATAGTATTCAGAAAGCTGAGATCCTGGAGGACTGCAGTTCAAGACTAATTGAGAAAAGTTTGCTAGACTCCATCTCCAAAATAGCCATAAAAAAACCAAGATGGTCCCTCTTTAGTCCCTAAAGAGGGACCTCTCAAATGAAGAAATAAAAATGGCAAAGAAACACATGAGGAAATGTTCATCATCCCTGGTGGTGAAGGAAATACAAATAAAGACAACCCTGAGATACCACCTTACCCCAGTCAGAATGTCCCACATCCACAAATCAGCCAACGACAAATGCTGGAG
>NW_012267288.1:7827358-7831403 GCF_000151885.1 Dipodomys ordii | reverse complement strand
TTATATATTACAGACTGTGATAGACAATTTGCTCCAGGAAAGTTAGAATGAACTTGTGACTTAGAAATTATGTAATCACTTAATCACAATCAAAAAAAAAAAAAAGAACTTCGGGGAAGGGAGGCAGGGAGGGGATGGTAGGGGGGAAAAATAAAAATTAAAAAAAAAAAAACCAAGATGGTGACATGGCTTAAGTATAGAATGCCAGCCTAGCAAACACAAGATCTTGAGTTTAAACTCTACTGCCTCCCTCCCCCCCCCAAAGACTCATACTTAAGTTAGCATTATTTTTCTCTCCCTTAGCTCTTGACACAATAACTAGAATCAGTTGATGCTTTATTACAAATTCAAGAAGATGCACAATTTAGTATTGACAATTAATTTGGACATGAGATAGCTCTTCTTAAAAATCACATTCTTCAGTATTTTTTTCTGCTGTTAATTTCAATATGGAAAAGGAAAGGAAGACTTTTTTTTGCAATTTCCATATTGATTGCTTTATTGGTCTTTGCAATCTCATTATATAGATGGTAATAAAATAAGTAGTCACCTTTTATAATTCAATTGTGAGGAAGATATGTTTTCAAAACATGTGTCCTGAGATTAGTTGCAAATTTACTGTTCTCTTTGAAGTTCTGCAGGATCATTTGCATAGCTGAGGTTATGAACACTCAGAGCATCAGAGATTCCTTGGCTATTTACAAAAGTCTCAGAATGTTTACCTTGGAGAATTAGGCAGATTTGGTAAGAATGTAACCAAACGCAAATGATTTTCTAAACTTTCTCTCTGCATAGAAATATTTATTTCTCCCACCTTTTTTATTTTGTAAGTCAAATGAATGACTAAAGAATTAAATGTTGTCATTAACTGACATTTTTAGCTAACTTTAAATACTGAATATTTCTTATATCAGTTATAACAGATTTGCTAACAGGTTTCAGGCTTAAGACACCTAAAATTTGAATGAATCCCAAGATATGGAAATAAGCAGTTTTGCTTTGTTGTTGTTGTTCTTGTTAATGTACCATGTGCTTTTGTTTCTTTGTTTCTTTTTGATGTTCTTCCTCCTACGGTATATCCTTATTGTCACTGTGTTTGATTTTGGCATCTTGCATTTTTTTGGATTTTTTTTTAAATTGTGAAAATACTGTACAGCGGGGTTACAATTACGTGGGCAAGGTAATGAGTGCATTTCTTATCAAACAACCTTGCATCTTTTATATACATTTATCTAATTTGAGGAAGGGAAGGGGAATAACAAAATTCTGAAACAAGGACAGGATGACCCATTGCAACAATGATACCCACAAGACACTATGTTGGAAATGAAACCTACAACTTTTTGGAGGGGGGAGAGAGGGGAGAGAAAAATGGGAGAAAAGTGGGAGAAAAATGAAGGAGAGGGTAACAATGCCTGATAAGAAATGTACTCATGACCTTACTGATGTAACTGTAACCTCTCTGTATAGCATCTTTACAAGAAAATAAAAATTTAAAAAAAGACACCCAAAAATTAATCACATAGTTCTATCACATTTTGGAGCCAAAAGATTTTTCTAGACATTTAAAAGTTAACATTATTTTAGCCAATTGGAAACAAAATACATTTTGGTAACAGCACTTTGGTGGAGGTATAAAAATTCACACACATTACAAAGTAAATTAGATAGTAAAAAATGCTTTAATTTCTGGGCTGATTCTATTCTGAGAATTTTTTTCCCATTTAGACTAAATTCTAAACTATGTTGTTAATTATGTAATTATTTAATTTTTAAAAGAATCTTATGACATTGTTCAACGAGTCTTTAACAACAATGAGAAAAAGCACAGATGATATATGAGAAAACAAAATATAGAAACAAATAATGAAAGTCATAGTTATTTATCTAAAATGCAATTTATGGATTAAGGCTCCCTAGTCTTTAGTATTGATAAATACATTCCTATAGATCAATAAATAAATCAAAACATTCAGTATCATTGGTCTTGTACAAACTAACCCAAACCCAGGTTTTAAGAAAACATCCACATTAAACCTTGATTTGTTCTGTTGAAACCCACAACATGAAACAACTGCCAATTTCGGTTCAAAATCACATGTCGGATTTTTTTCCCAGTTATGCAGGAAATTCTTATTTAATTTACTAATATTATCTCAAAGTAACAATCACATGTGTTTCAATAAATGTAAACATTAACTGTTGCTATTAATCGACTTTCGTGTTAAAAGAATTATATTTACTATACCTACAAATAGTTCACACTAAGCAAGGATCCTAATATTTATATTTTACAATAAATATTATAATTTTCTCTCTCAGGAAAAGAAACTGTTTAGTTAATCTTTGCACATAGATAATCTTGCTTTTATTTTAAAAAATACTGAGGATTTTTGCTTTAATTTTTTCGTATCAGAGATAGTTTTTCCCTGTAAGAGTGCCTTTTAGCTACAGTTAAGAAAACTTTTATTTTTTTTCCAAAGAGAAAAATTATGCAAGCTATAAATAAGTAATGATTGCCAAAGATCAGAGGAATTTTGCATAAGACCAAAGCAATTTAATCTGGTGCTTTGATACAACTTAGTAAATAATTCAGTATCATGATAATAATGGCATCTTGAGATTTCCCAACAACTGATTTGCTCTCCAAGGTATTAGAAGATGATTTAGAGATGGAGTAGTTTTAGGTCATGAATTAATTGTTGAACCCTCTGTAGATGTGGGATGAAGTGTATTCTCTTAAATAGTTGCTACCTGACTCATTAGTGTTAATACCCTGATCATCTATGTAGTAACTGCCACTCTGCTAGGGGCAGAAAGCTTAGTTATTTTCCTAAGAGTCAAGAATTCAAAATTAATCACCTTTTTTTTTTTTGCTTGTTTTGTGCTCTCATCTTTATCATTTCTTCATCTTCAATCCTGTATCATTTTATCCCTTTCATCTCATTTGTATGCCTTTAAATCTGATAGGCAAAGGTCTGACTCTTAGACTTTTGACTCCTCTTTTTCTCTGCTGAATGGGTCAGTTTAGCCTTTCTTCCAACTGGTTCCATCCTAGACAGGTAAATTTTTTTTGATTTCTTAGATTTCCTCATGGGTAATAAAGCTGAACTAGTCATTGATCTGAAGCTCTTTAATGGCTGGAGTATGTTACCATTTACATAATTCCTAAGGAAAGAAGGCCTTTCATTACTCAACCCTTCCTCTTTGTCTACTCTGCCACACAGCATTGCTGACAGTTCTGTGAACCTCAGTGTGCTTGTGTAAATGAGAATCCCTTTCTGCTTACTTCACAAGGCAGGCATGTCCATTCATTCTTTTTTTGGGGGGGAGGGTCCGGTTGTGGGGCCTGAACTCTGGGCCTGTGCACTGTCCCTCAGCTCTTCAGCTCAGGGCTAGCGCTCTACCACTTGAGCCACAGCGCCACTTCCGGCTTTTTTTCCCCTTTTTGCTTATGTGGTGCTGAGGAATCGAACCCAGGGCCTCATGCATGCAAGACAAGCGCTCTACCACTGAGCCACCTTCCCAGCCCCTGTCCATTCATTTTTATTCAATCATTTTCCTCCTCCCCCCAGAAAAAACACTCCCCCCACAAAAAACGGTATCTTTCCAGCCTCATGGATTTCATGAATTCCTACTTCAAATTATAGCTGTTCCTAGCATATTTATTTATGTCATTGATCTCTGTAAAAGCTAGTATCCTTTTAAATATCCATGTACTCAAATACACTATTATATCTTTTTTTATTGTGAAAATACTGTACAGAGGGGTTACAATTACATGGGCAAGATAATGAGTACATTTCTTATAAAGTATTGCTGCCTCTTCCTTTGTTTTTCCTTCCCAACCCTTCCCATTACCCTCCCCCGCCCAATCCTCCCCCCTCACCCACCAAAGTTGTAAAGTTTGTTTTTTGACATAAAGATTTGTACATCTCATTGTTGCAATGGGTCCACCTGTATCCCTATTTAAACGATTTGTTTTTTCCCTTCCCCTCCACAAATTATACCAACATCAAATACAGTGAAAGCAGGGGTTATACCG
>NW_012267288.1:7815688-7825603 GCF_000151885.1 Dipodomys ordii | reverse complement strand
GACTTGAAAAAAAATCATATTAAGTGAAGTAAGCCAGGCCCAAAGAAACATAGGTCCCATGGTTTCCCTTATTTGCAATAACTAGTATATGTCTGGGACAAGTAGAAAAGGTCAAAAGCTATGCACATATGACCAGATAAGATGAAGTTAAGCAAAATGAACCCCAAGATAGGGACACAAGTGGTTTTTTCTTTCTTGCTATTGTTTCTAACGTATTTATAAGGTACCATGTGATTTTTTTTGTTGCTTTTTATGTTCTTCCCCCACTGTATAACCCCTGCTTTCACTGTATTTGATGTCAGTCTAATTTGGGGAGGGGAAGGGAAAAAACAAATTGCTTAAATAGGGATACAGGTTGACCCATTGTAACAATGAGATGTACAAGACACTATGTTGAAAAATGGACTTTACAAGTTGGGGGGGGCAGTTGGAGTGTAGTTGTAGAGGTGGGAGGAAAGGGATGATAGGGAAAACAAAGGAGGAGGCAACAATACTTGATAAGAAATGTACTCGTTACCTTGCTCATGTAATTGTAACCCCTCTGTACAGTATTTTCACAATATAAGACATTTAAAAAGAAAAAAGAGAAATACTTGTTATTTGGAGGTGATGAATTGTTTTTCCTCCTCAGATCTAGAATATCAGGGAAATCTTAGAAATTCTTTATGGTCACTTTCTTTTTGTTGAGTAAAACCATTCTCATAAAAATACACATGAATAACTATAAATGTAGACATATAGTTACAAAATTTAAATACATACATGGATCAGAATCCATATATCTATTATTAAATCAATATATATTTTAGATATTGAATTAAGGTCAACACTCTATATTTGCATATATAAAAGAGCTTTATAATTTTTAACAAGTTGTACAAAGGGGTTTCAAGTCAACATCAATTTATGAACATCTCAATCAATGTTACCTTTTCCAATGCCTACTCACCCATCTATCTCAACCAAATGTCTTTGTAGCACTCTACAGATTCTCAAAAGCCATGTGATTCTTCCTGAGTACTTCTGTACTCAGCCTGGATCCTACTTCACTTACACTCCTGGGTCAGTGTTGAAACACTGTGCTATTACATTCAGAGCACATACTAGTTTTCTCTAGTATTGTTATACTAATGATGGATTATAGACCAAGACTGATTTGCTCTTTGCTCTGTCTGGAAGCCTACTCAACCTTTATTTCCTTCTCCTTCAAAACTTTCTTAGACGGTATAAATTTTCTGAATGTCCAGACTTGCTGCCTAACAATTGCTATGTGGCTATCTTATTATGTGAAAAATATACCTGAGAGAAAATTACCTTTCATTTTCATGTCACTGAATATAAGACCTACATTATACACATAAAACGCTTCAAGTTATTTTTTCATCATGTCCTAGTATTTCTGTTGGTGCTCTATGAAAACCCCAGCTTATATTTTATTTACCTAAAGAACACCTGTTCAGGGCTGGGAAGGTGGCTCAGTGGTAGAACACTTGCCTTGCATGCATGAGGCCCTGGGTTTGATTACTCAGCACCACATAAGCAGAAAAAAGCCAAAAGTGGTGCTATGGCTCAAGTGGTAGAGTGCTAGCCTTGAGATGAAGAGCTCAGGGACAGCACCCAGGTCCAGAGTTCAGGCCCCACAACCAAGAGAAAAAAAGAAAACCTGCCCACATATATTCTTATTCAGTAAGTTTTAAAAATGCAATTTCACTTTTAGTATTTTTAAATTTTTATTTTATTTTATTGTAAAGGTGATATCAGAGGAGTTACAGTTACATAAATAAGGTAATGAGGAATACATTTCTTGTCAAACATTGTTACTCCCTCCCTTGTTTTCTACCACTTTCCTTCCCCCTTTCTCCCCTCCCCCACAAGTTCATTTCCAACATAGTGTTTTGTGAGTATTGTTGTATTGGTTCACCCTTTGTCCTTTGTCTCATCATTTTGTTGCTCCCCTTCCCTTCCCCAAATCAGATAGCCGTATATACAAGACACAGGGTATCCAAACAACTAGACAAAGAAACAAAAAACCCGACAGTAACAACAGGGGATACACCAAAAGAGGGAAAATGAAAGAAAAAAAATAAATTTACACAGTTCATTCAAAAACAAAAACAAAGAAACATCAACAAAAAACATGCTTTTTTCCAAATCTTGGAGTTTTTTCAATTAACATCATGTTATATGGTCATATGTACATAGCTGTGGTGATCCTTTGCTAGGACTATCCTAGACATAATTATTACAAATGATGGAAACCATGGAGCCTATGTTTCTTTGGGTCTGGCTTACTTCATTAGATACGATTTTTTTCTGAGTCGTTTCATTTCTTTACAAATGGGACAACATTGAGATTCCACCTCACCCCAGTTAGAATGACCATTATCAGGAAAACAAATAGTAACAGATGCTGGAGGGAAGGGGGCCAAAAGGGAACACTACTACACTGTTGGTGAGAATTTAACCTGGTTCAACCATTCTAGAAGGCAGTATTGAGGTTCTTCAAAAGAGTAAAGATAGAGCTCCCCGAAGATTTAATAATCTCTCTTCTGGGCATTTACTCAAACTATAACAAACAAGGCCACACTAAAGCTACCAATTCAACTATGTTCATTGAAGTATTATTTACCATAGCTAAGATATGGAACCAACCCAGATGCCCCTCAGTAGATGAATGGATCAAAATAATGTGGTAAATATACACACAATGAAATTCTATACTTCAATCAGAAATAATGACATTGCCTCATTCTTAAGGTTTTGTTTTGTTTTGTTTTTTAACAGTAGCATTGTTCACCTTAAATGACTATAAAAGAAAAAAGATCAAGGTATAAAAGTACAAATTAAAAAGAAGTAAATGAAACTATGTTCTGAGCTCAGTGTTTCATTGGAGTAGATATTGTTCTATTTAGGAGTTGCTTAAGTTAAAATTAAGGCAAACAGTGCTGGTGACTTAGAGGCTAAGATCTGAGGCTTGTGATTCAAAGCCAGACTGTGGAGGAAAGTTCATGAATCCAATTAAACACCTAAAAACCCTGAAGTGGAGCTGTGGCTCTAGTAGTAGAACACTAACTTTCAGCAAAGAAAGCCCCTGAATTCAAGCCCCAGAACCAGCACAAATAAAATAAAATAAAAATTTATTCTTTGTACAAATTCAAATTTTTAAATTAAGTAAAAATTAGAAAATAAAACCATGAAACCAAACTATTCTTCCCTCTCTACTTCCTCGTCCCTCTCCTAAAACTATATGGTAAGGTGTAAAATTATAATTTATAAACCTGAGTTATAGTCTTGTTTCAAATCAAGAGGTGTTCGAACTTCAAACTATCGAAGTCTCACTGGAGTCTCCATTAGAATAAACTGGAATGGCAAATGATAAGGATTGCTCAGAGGGCCTCAATGTCTGCCTTGAAAACTTTAAGATCAGCATTTGTGAATGTGCTTTGTCAACCAAGACAGAACACTGTTATTGTTTTTAATAATAAGAAGTCAGTTTACATTCTATAGTAAAATAGTTTGTTGAAAGAAGATTCATTCCACCTTATATCTGTTTTTGAATGGAAAATATGAGTAGTAAACCTTCCAGAATATTAGATTTAATTCTTTCCTTGCTGAAATTACTGCTGCAATCAAAATATCTTAAAGAGAAATGAAAGAGATTAAGTAGAGACCCCCACAAACTGAGACCTTTTTACTCAAATTATTCAGAATTCTACAGATTGCACTTTCAAATTCACAGCCTTATTTTTCAATCAGGATGACTGGAAATGATAAATATTTGCAAATTATTTGATTAGAAACAATTCTCTTTTACCAGAAAAGCTTATAGCATAATCATTATCCAATTTACAAAAGACCAATGACTTCAAGTTATGAGCAAGAATTTTATCACTGACACGTGTGAGATACATTTGCTCTATTTTTAAATATTATATTTTCATTTTGAATTAAAAAATTTGAAACTGAAACTGTTCACATTAGAGTTTATTAAGTGGTATGTCTACTTTCCTTGAAAATTTACCAAGAACATGTGGTTATGTAAATATTTTCTTTGGAAATGCATTTCAACATAATCCAACATGAGTTACAAGAGATTTAGATTTTCAGTAAACCTGTGATGCAACCACAGATTTTAGAGATAAACATAATTTCTAAGGTGGTTACTTTCACTGTGACATATTTTATATACATAAATGGACAAACCCCAGGAATGTATAAAGAATAATTTGTGCTATGTTTTTGAAGTTTTAAACTAAGTTTGTGATGTGTTTAATATTTGGAATGAAAGATAGAAGAGATAAATTATAATGCAAACTCCAAATTTCTGAATGGATACCACTTAGAATTCAGTACTAATGCTTGTTTTGACTTGCTAATACTTTAATAAACTTTATTTTAAGTTTTCAATAATAACCCAATCAGCTTCCAATTAAGTGAACTATATATCTTATCTACATTACAGGTTGTTAAGATAGCTTGATTTTGTCTTTTCATTGCTTGTCAGTATTTCCTTTAGAGAAAATGAAGAGAGGGAACACTACACAGCGATCAGATCTGATAGGAATGAGATGTATTTCTTGCCCAGGTGATAGCTGCATTGTTTCCTTTGAACAGACTATCTTCTAAATATTTCATGTGAGATTCTACAAAAGGTATTTGTTCATCAAAAGGTATAGCATTAAGGATAGAAAAACTTCATTTTAAGGGAAAAAAGATTGATTTGAATATAGGCTTGTCTTTTAATCCTTTCACTATCATTCAATGCCACTGATGTTGTGGTCATAGAAGCTCTGCATAGGTGACAAACTGAAAGGTAGCCCCTGATCCAGGACCTAGAAAAGCCTTTTGTTTTTGTTTTTGACCAGTTCAACCTTGCAAGAAATCGCTTCTACCAGTTATAACATCATTTCCATAGGACTCCTAAATACAAATGTTTGTTATGAATTCCCAAATTAAGTGAGAATAAAAGAAACCCCACCATTTTTAGGGGAGTGTTAAGAGCAAAATGGATAAGAGGTAAACAAGTATCAAAGAGAGAAAACGGCAAATGTCCAGGTATTTGTGGGATGTTTTTGAGGTTTAATTGCCATACCCTCCCCATGCCCCTCCCCCACTTTGCTTTTACCGCTTTTAGTCTCTGCTTGAGGAGTCCAAAATCTACTTATAGCAAAACCAGAAAGATCCCATTCTATTATATTTGCCAGATTACCCCGGAGGTCATTAGACTCTTACGTCTTGCCTCTACAACACTTGGCAACTGGCATGGGTGGCAAATGAAACTTGTTTCATAGTTTTACTGAGTCAACCTTTGTTGGCTGATGGTTCCTAGCCAGAGAAAGATGCCTCACAGAGTCACACAGGGAATTTACACAGTATCCCACACTGTCAGTCAGCTTCCCTGCTCACAAATGGTGCCCTTCCATTTGAACCAGGCTTCCAGGCCAGCTTTTCCCCCATGAATAATTGAAAATGGAATATCTTAACTTTTTCTACCTGGGCAGGCTTTGAACTTCAACCCTCTCATTTCAGTCTCCTGAATAGCTAGGATTATAGATGTGAGCCACCAGTGCCTGGTCTATTAATTTGAACAAAATATTTCTAAATCATATTTAATCCTTTAAATTCATGAAAATAATATTTATAGCCAATGTCTGGTGCAGAAAAGTAGACATTCTTTGCATCATTGAATAGAAAAACTTTTTTTTTTTTTTACAATTTGTAGTTCTTAAAATTGAACGTAAAATAGAACACATATATCACTGAACCATTTTTATTTCATCTCTTCAATATTTTATTCCTTCCTTTTTGTATGACTATCTAAAAAGTATAGAAATTGATGACAGAGCTACACATATAAACATTTATCCAAATGGGAGTGAATTCCAAACCTACAATATATTGCCTCTCCCACTTTTGCTATTACCATTAATATTGGTCAAGTAGGTTGTTTCTAAATTAGGAGTTTCAGAGGTTGTTGTCAGCACTGATATAAGATATTGATATGCAGTTAAAATGGAAATTTCTGAATACAAGTTAGGAAGACTTATTTTGTAGGATATGTTAAAAAGAAGAATACCTATTATTGTTACTCAGTGTTATTTATTATTATTCTGTCAATATTTATGATTTCTATGTTACTTAAAATCAAAAGCATTTCTGTGCATGCTATGGCATATCGGGCCATTGGAGAAATTTAATAGGTTTATTAAGTATCATTGTAGAGATTTCAATCAGTTTGAAAATTTAAAGTTAAAATAGTGGTTTATAGTAGCTGTTCTCATTGTTGTTTTGTTTTTGTACATACATGGTTGTAAATATCTTTTTTTTTTTTGTCAGTCATGGGGCTTGAACTCTGGGCCTGAGCACTGTCCCTCAGCTCTTCAGCTCAAGGCTAGCACTCTACCAGTTGAGCCACAGTGCCCCTTCTGGTTTTCTGGTGGTTTATTGGAGATAAGAGTTTCATGGCTTTTGTCTTCCCCAGGCTGGCTTTGAACCTCCATCTTCACATCTCAACTTCCTGAGTAGTTAGGATTATAGGCATGAGCCACCCTAAAAATCTTAAAAGTGAATGAGAATGGGTACTAGTGGCTAAGCCTGTAATCTTAACTACTTAAGAGACTGAGGTGTGAAGATTGTGGTTTCAAGCCAGCCGAGACAGGAAAGTCCCTGAACACCTATCTCGAATTAATTACAAATAAAGTCAGAAGTGGAGCTACGGCTCAAATGGAAAACCACTAGCCTTAAGCAAAAAGGCCTGGGATGGTGCAAAGCCCTGAATTCAAGCTCCAGGACTAAAATCACATAGCCCTCCTTCCCCCACCCATCCCTCAATGCTGGGGAAATCCAATTAGAGATAAAATATATCAGGAGAAGACATTTACATTTGCCCAAATGTGTGTATCTTTCTTTCTGCTTATCTCAGTTCTCAGAATAGATTATATCTACACTACTGGCTTTTTGCTCAGTGAAAGGTTCTTGGGCTGCCACCAACATCAGCTAGTTTTAACATCACTTACTATTTTGGTCTGGCTGTGGTAAAGCCTTACTCCAATCATCATGGAAGTAACTGAGTAGCTCTAGTGAAGGCTCAGCTTAAATGAAAATTTCCTCCACGACTTCTGTATTTGAATCATAGCTCTATTGAGGTGTGGGATCTGGTTTGTTCAGCAGCTGCTGGGTGTGTGTGTGTGTGGGGGGAGAGCAGAGCAGCTAAATATACAAGTATGGGCAATTTAATGCCCTTGTGGAACACGTTTTCATTAGTGAGAAGCAGGAAGCAATATATCATGTCAAAACACTCCTCCTTTGCTGATGCACTGCTCCTAGATGTAGAGGTCCTGTCAAGTCTTCACTGAAATCTAGTGTGGCTAAGAAGTCAGCTGTGTTGAATGAATCAGTGACTAGTTTGATAAAACATCATGATTTTCCTCCACTCACCAACTCGTTTAATTTCTTTTTTACTTTCTTGCTTTTTCTATAATTTTATCTATCATTACTCAGGATAAGTTTTAGTTCAGAATCTGTTCAGGAAAACTAAGAAAAGCCAACATTAACAGTCATGTACCATAAGTCAAAATGAATTGGAGTAGGAGGTATAGGGTAGATGGCTTTATTTTAGGGATGTTTCATGAAGAAGATGGACATAGGGATAAATAACCAAGTCATTTAGTACTTTTACCAGGAATTTTCTAATATGTTTGAGAGTACACATTTACTGTACTAAATGGGAAAGAAAGAAATGATTCAATTTAAAGAGCACGATACTGATTAATCAAAAATACATTGAACTACCCTGTGATCCAGCCATTCCACTTCTGGGTGGAATGTTTTATCCAAATGCAATCTTTTATCCAAAAGTTTGCAAACCAGGATATAGTAAAGCCACCAGCACAACCGTGTTTATTGCAGCACTATTCACTCTAGCTAAGGTATGAACTCAGCCAAGATGACCCTCAATGGACAAACGGAATTTCACTAATCCATTAGAAGGAATGCTGCTATACCATTTCTAATGGAATGGAAAGACCTGGAAAAAAGTTATATCAAGGGAAGTAAGTCAGGATCAAAGAAACAAAGGTTGCATTGTTATTCCATATATGTGGAAACAAGATTTAGCTTATAAACTTGTAAGTAAATATGTTGGGTGATATGCAAGTGTATATAAATGTGTTAACTGAAACATGGAAAGACAAAGTCAAATTTCAGCAAAGTAAAACACTAGGATGTAAGTACTCAAAAGAGTTGGGTGGGTGAAAGAGAAAGGGGTGGGAAAATGAAGAGGAAAAGAGGGGAAGAATGAGTAAAAAAGCTAATGTATATTTACAAAATTAAAAAGATGGGTGAGAATGTTGAAAAGGATGACATTGATCAAGATATTCATATTCATAACCCTTTTGTAAAATGGCAACCCTTTTGTACAGCTACTTAAAGATAATAAAAGTAAATAAAATACTACCATATATCATTCAGGAAATTTATCTTTATTTTGTAGCTTTAGAAAAAAATTTTATACAAAGATTCATGAAACAAGACCTACCAAAGTAAAGCATGATTTCTTGTATTTATATGTAGAGTTTACACATAAAGATGACTCTAATTCTGCTTAAAATTCTGTTTCATGCAAAGAGAATTTTTAATTGATGCAGTGGGCATAAATATATTGTATACTTTAATATATAGGTGAATAATCAACTCAATTATTAACTAATAACAACTAATTAATAACAATTAAATAATAATTAATCAATATTCATGAGATCATCAAACATAAAAAGCTTTAAGACGTCTGGGCGCCAGTGGCTCATGCTTGTAATCCTAGCTACTCTGAGAATCTAGGTTTGAAGCCAGACTAGGCAGGAAAGTACCTGTGACTCTTATCTCCAATTAATCACAGAAGAAGCCAGCAGCAGCACTGTGGTTCAAATGATAAATCAAGTGCCTTAAGCAGCAAGGAGCTCAGAGACAGATCCCAGGTCCAGATTTTGAGACCCAGGACCAGCAAAAGCAAAACAAAATAAAAACAAACAAAAGAAGCATTAAGACATATATATATATATATATATATATATATATATATATATATAAACATGTCAGGATCATAAATAGGTGTCACTTCATAAATGACATATTTTCATGACACAAAAGCCTTTTGCAGTGGGTTGCATGTGGCTCATGACTGTAATTCTAGCTACTCAGGAGGCTGAGATCAGAGGATCACTGTTAAAAGTTAGCCTGGGCAGGAAAGTCTGTGAGACTCTTATTTCCACTTAACCACCAGAAAAACCAGAAGTGGAACTGTGGCTAAGAGTGGTAGAGTGCTTACCTTTAGCTGAAGAGCTGAGGGTTAGTGCCCAGGCCCAGAGTTCAAGCCTTATAACTGACAAAAAAAAGTTTTTTGTGCATTCTTCTCAGCACAAACTTATTTTAAACATATACCGGACAAACATGAATTTAGCATAAATTTATTTTGACAAGAAAAACATTTTCTGACTCCCTAAGCACACTAACAAACATTGTTGTGGCTCTGATAATATTTTGAGAAAGGTGCTGGCAAAATTGGTTAAACACCTGTAGAAAACTAAAGCTAGATTCTTATATATCACCCTGCACCAGAATCAACTCCAAATGGATCAAAGACTCGAAGTCAAAGCAGACACTCTGAAAACATTACAGGAAGGAATAGGAGAAACTCTAGGGCTCCTTGGCATAGGCCGAAATTTTCTTAATAAGGACCCAGAAACACAACAAATCAAAGAAAGGTTGTACAAATGGGACTGCATGAAACTGCAGAGCTTCTGCATGGCAAAGGACATAGCTAGTGAGATCAATAGAAAGCCCATGGATTGGGAGAAGATCTTCACTAGCCATACAACAGACAAGGGTCTCATATCTAAAATATACCTGGAACTCAAAAAA
>NW_012267288.1:7810786-7811137 GCF_000151885.1 Dipodomys ordii | reverse complement strand
GTCCTTTGCCATGCAGAAGCTCTGCAACTTCATGCAATCCCATTTGTCCAACCTTTCTTTCATTTTTTGTGTTTCTGGGTCTCTATTAAAAAAATTTAGGCCTGTGCCAAGTAGGCCTAAGGTTTCTTCTATTACATCATGTAATGTTCTCAGGGTGTCTGCTTTGACTCTGAGATATGATCTATTTGGAGTTGATTCTGGTTTTCTACAAGTGTTTAACCAGTTTTGCCAGCACCATTTACTGAAGAGGCTGTCTTTCTTCCATTCTAAGTTTTAGCTCCCTTATCGAAGATTAGATGGCTATAGGTCTGTGGGTTTATTTCTGGGTTTTCAATTCTATTCCATTGGTCT
>NW_012267288.1:7798406-7810736 GCF_000151885.1 Dipodomys ordii | reverse complement strand
AGTAGATGAATGGATCAAGAAAATGTGTGTGTGTGTGTGTGTGTGTGTGTGAGAGAGAGAGAGAGAGAGAGAGAGAGAGAGAGAGAGAGAGAATTCTATGTCTCCATCAAAAAGAATGACCATTTGTTAGGAAATGTAGAAGACGTGAAAAAAAATTTTATTAACTGAAGTAAGCCAGGCCCAAAGAAACATAGGTCCCATTGTTTCCCTTATTTGTAATAACTAGTATATGACTAGGACAAGCAAAAAAGGTCAAATGCTATGTATATATGACCATATAAGATGATGCTAAGCGAAATGAACCCCAAGATAGGGACACAGGAAGTTTCATCTTTTTTTTTCTGTTTTTTTTAAATGTACTTATAATGTAGTGTGTGGGTTTTTTTGGTTGTTTCTTTTGTATGTTCTCCTCCATGGTATAACCCCTGTTTCTACTGTATTTGGTTTTGGTGCCCTGCATCTTGTATATACAGTTTTCTAATTTGGGGAGGGTAAGGGAAATAACAAAATGCTGAAATAAGGATACAGGTTGATCCATTGTAACAATGAGATGTACAAGAGACTAAGTTGAAAATGAACTTTACAATTTTTTTGGGGGGGGAGGGAAATGTTGGTGAGGTGGGGAGGGAAGAGATGGTAGGGGAAAACAAAGGAGGGGGTAACAATGCTCAATGGGAAATGTACTCACTACCATACTCATGTAACTGTAACCCCTCTGTACAGTATCTTTACAATAAAAATATATATTAAAATATTTTGAGAAAAACCAAGTGCAGTGTCATATCATACCAAATTGAAATTGTCTGCCACAGCACTGGCTATGTATTTAATAAATGTTAAAAAAATCTTACTATACTCCTTTAAAATTACAAATTCATAGAAATCAAACTAAAAACAATGGTAATCTTACATTTGAAAGATGTATTATAGAGTATTAAATGAAGCCAAACATAGCTATGACATATTTAAGTAAAATGCAGGTGCACCATGAGGTGGATGGGACAAACACAAAGAACAGAAAAAACCCAAAGGAACCTGATAAATGCCACGGGGCATTTAAAGTTGAAGTATCTTAACATAGAAGTTAGGGAGTGCATTTTGTCTGCCTTTTGAGGTGGTGGAGAGGGAGGGGCCAGAGAAATCTGTAGCCTGAGCAGACAGCTCAACCTGGTATTTGGCAATCAGTGATGGGTGACTGTTTGAGAACAAGGGCTCTGAAAAGAGCACGAGGCAGAGGCATAAATAGTGCCAGGATCTACAAATAACAGCTGCAGCTGCAACCCCATGTGCACTGTGTGGAAAAGACTGTACGTCACATGTCAATTTCTCAAACACACGTGCTGGCCTGCTACCATCTCTAGATTGAGCCCTAACGTGTGTCAATGGGACACAGACGTGCTTTTTATTATGCATTGGTTGTATGGTTTTAATGATTTAATTAATATTGAACATTTTGGAGATAACTTGAATAATACCTTTTTAATCAAATTGTGTCTAGTGATTTAATTAATATTGAGAATTTTTTTTATTGTGAAAATACCGTACAGAGGGGTTACAATTACATGAGCAAGGTGATGAGTATATTTCTTATCAAGCATTGTTGCCTCCTCCTTTGTTTTCCCTTACCATCCCTGCCCTTTCCTCTCCCCCTGCCCTGCCAAAGTTGTAAAATTCATTTTTTGATATAATGTCTTATACATCTCATTGCTGCAATGGGAATTTGGGGTAAAATGAACACTTATTGAATCATACTGAGATTTTCTTGACCACTGATCTAACCTTAGATAAAGTAGAGTTGATACTATGTCAGTCTCATTGTCTATGGGAAACTAAATTCTTGCTGAAGGCATTATTTATTCTCCAGATTATGTCACAATTTCAGAGGTTTCTGAAAAAAATATGCTATATTATTATCTTTTGCTTCAATTTAAGGAAATGGCTTTTTGTTTAAAAAAAAGCACTTAGGCTGTCTGAGTTCATGAGTGTAAGGAGACGTTAGTGAAAATCTATTCTTAGGGCTCCAACTGCTTCCTTAGGGAGTTAGGGAGCTAGCAAAGAGCAGAAACAAGAGCAAACTCAATGGCCTGAAGTCCTTCCTGGGGCAGGAACTCTGCCTTTACTTTTCCAACATCTGTAAAACATATCACTAACATTCACTTCCTTTATAATCACAGTAAGTCCATGGTCTACATATTAAAGATAAAATTTGGATTGTTGTAGTTTGGCAGGTTTCCCATTGTCAAGGTGAACAGTTATCTTCATAATGATAAATGGTATAAGGAAGATCATGAATGTAGTTTTTCTTTGCATGGTAACATTTCCTCTAGGTTGATCCATTAATCAGAAGGGATGTCTAGTATATGCACCAGGTGTAATGAATAAACACAACCTCTGGTCCAGGAACTTAAAGGCTAGCTTCTTTGCCAAAATGGGACAGTGAATTAAGAGATTGGGACAGAATAAGAAAGGAGGAAACTCATGTCTTGCTATGGATTGTACCAGGAAAAAGGAATTATTGAACAGGATAGCCCTCAAAGACTGTCACAAATCATTACTATTAGTTACTCTTTTTTGAAAAATTCCATGGCTTCCTGTTTAGAGAAACTTCCCTATAAATGTAAAATTTTCCTCTGTCACTTTCAAACGTAATGATCTTTCAGTTCCGGCTCCTCTTTTATTGTTTATTTGTCGCACTTTATTTGAATGATTCATTTCCATCATCACATAATGTTTTATTCCTTTGCTTGTATGAGTGTGTATGCTCCTTATGGTCTATAGTCCTTGTATCTCTTAGCTCAGTACACTCACTATTTTATCCCTATTCTTCACTCCTTTACCTCTTACTTCCATTGTGTGTTGTGACCTGAATGGACTCTTAGTCATCAACATGATCTCTGTTGGTGGTTATCACCATCCAGGGAATGACATAAGCACAGTTCTTGTCATCTTACTTGTTCACCATCAGCACAATTTCTAGCTAACTAAGGACAATGTCTTAGGTATCTGGATCTTTAGAAGTAACACACTTAAAAGACACTTAAAAGGTTTAAGATGTTGACAATAAATTCTCACTTAGCCTACCATTTCTATTGCCAAACACTCTCAAAGTTTCTCATTTTCCTACAGCCTAAGTAGCTTCCTTTGATCTCTAAGCACTTAATGCATAGAAAGCTCTGAATATGTGTTTTATGAATAAATAAGCGAATGAATGAACTTCTATTGTTCTGTTTGGTGCTATAGCATTTGAGACCTTATTGTGGCTTCCTTGCTCTTCCTGACACGTTTGTAACCTTACAATCAATTAGAACATGGCCTTACTACACTTACTTTTCTTGTCAGTCAGAATAATGTCCCTCTACTAGATTATCTGGCCTCTTTCTGGTGTTCATGGGTCATGTTTTACTTATAGACTAATATTTCCACACATGTAGTTTATGCCTCTTGAACTAGCATTTTTCTGTCAATTATTATGAGTATAGAAAGTGTCGCTTACCATTACAGAAAGTTTACCACTTGCATGCATGCACAAAGAGCTCTAGTACCTCAGAACTTTTAAACCTTGAAAGATTATTTTTATTTTTTCCGCATTATTAACTGAGACAAAAGAGATTTTTATAAGTGGTTCAAGGTTACCAAGCAGATAGGTAGCAGGACCAGTGTGAGCTTAGGCAAAATATATCTCAAAGCCTTTTATTGGTCACTCTGTTACTAACTTTCAAAGATCACCTGAAGCCCACCTTCGCTCTGGGCTTTAATCTACACTAGCAGGAATTCTTCTTTTCATCTTCTTTTCCAGTGAAAAAGTTCTGTATTTGATATAGCCTAAAAATAATCACCTACTTCCTGGGATGTTATTACAATTTCACCAGAAGTGAGTCTTGGTTTCCACAGTACTCATTAGGAACAAAAAGTACAAGTCATGAAGAATCACCTTAGGTTTCTACAAAGGTGAGTAAGCAAAATGACAAATCTTTCCAATCTATCATCTATCTATCTATTTTGTAGTCTTTGAACATAATGTACTTATTGATTTTCTATCCTACCAGTCAACATTAATAATGCCAAGAAGGTAAAGTAGGGTCAGAAGGGGTTTCTTGTCATTTGATCCTAACTTTGATGATTTTCTCACAGACTCTCTATTGTTACCGACATTCCACTGGAACAATCAGTATTATGCGCTCTGTCAATGCTCTCCAGTGAACTATAACATTAAAATGTTGTGTAAATTTTATATTTCCATTTCCTCCTTCATTCTATCACTTGTTTGACTGACCTTGAAATTTATGAAATCTGCCTTCATGTGCTTTTCCCATGCAGTTCTTCTTGGGCTGATCCTTTATTTGCTTTTTGATGCTTTTCTGGAACTGGTCCCCAGAGTGCACCTCTTGTGTGTGCCCTTGATTGGTAGATATGCTCACTTTGAACACAGCCCTGATGATTCCTCTAGGAGTGGTCAGGCACTTTGCTGGAGCAACAAGACTAGCTCATGTGAGAATCAGGTGCTCCATAGATTCTCAAAGGAGCTTAGGCAGGAAGTAATACTTATTGTTGTGTTATGTTATCTCCCAGGCCCTGTCTCCTCAATCATAATGGAAGGCCTTTGATAAAGGGAAGAAGAAAACAGCCACTTTCTTACCTTGTACTCTGCACATACTACCTAATAGGTTTATAAATGTAGAATAGTGTGAGGAACGTAAATAAAATTCTTGGACTTTGTCAATCTAAAACAATTATTCTATTAAATCTACAGATGAATTGTCTTAAAAGAATAAAGAATAAAAACAAAGGAAATGTTAATACTGTGTTCAGATCATCTTCATCCTTCCTTGTTTTGGAAATTTTGGAGCATGAGAAACCTACATTTCTTACTCGTTGAATAAATATTAGCTAATAAAGATTAGCTGAGAAGTACTGCAAAAATATTTAATGGAAATAATACACATTGATAAAATAATTTCTAAGTATTATTTAGAGCAGTATAAAATGACAAAAAAAAAAAACCTTTTAGGGCTTAGTGATAGAGTGCTTGCCTAGCATGCATGAAGCCCTGGGTTTGATTCCTCAGTACCATATAAACAGAAAAAGCTGAAAGTGGCACTGTGGCTCAAGTGGGAGAATGCTAGTCTTGAGCATGGAGAGCATAAGGAACAGAGCCTGGAGTTTAAGCCCCAGGACCAGCATAAAACAAAACAAAACATATCAAATCGAATCAAAATAAAACCCTTCTAGTTCAAGAATAAGTCTTTTGGCCCTATATTCTTCCCATTCATATAAGTAGTAAAGCACTTATATGGTGAAGAATGTGCACAGATGATGTCAGAAACTGGCTTAAATCTAGTCTCCCTTCCTTGCTACCTTTATAAATCTGGCTTAAAGAACTTTTATGTCTCCCTTTTCCTGAAATTTCCATATGGAAGACTTTGTAAAGATCAACTATAAGACATAAAACATTTATCACCTCCCTAGCAAATAATAAGGACCTATTAATGGTTGGCTTTTTATTAGAATCAATACTTTATTTCCAGAGAATTTGAGATGCACTAGTCTTTCACAATTCCAGGCACTAGAGATTGACTTCTGACTGAAAATCTTCCTTAATCTTTCCTGTCCTGAGTAGTAAGTAGCGATCTAAGTCTACTAGCTCATCTTACTTTCCCTGGAAGAAAATCATATTCAGTTTTTATTTGTCTTCTCAATATAATATGGTAGCTTTAATGTTCCTTTTAAACTAAAAGGAGTTTTTGATTTTTGAGTGAGTTAACATATATGTTTCATATGTCTAACTTCACAAAGGTAGTAAAATATTATGTGATAGCGATAAGTAACTTTCTGTCGTCGTTGTTGTTGTTGTTTTGTTCTGTTTGGTTGTTGTTTTCAGGACTCTAGCTGGAAGGTCGGGCCTCACACATGCTAAGTAAGTGCTCTACCATATGCCACATCCCTAGCTCTACACAACCGCAGCAGATCAGATCTTGGTACTGTTGCGTGATTTTTGATTGCTCCATTCCCTTTTCCTCTTCATGGGAATTCTCACAGAAAAATCCTTCCTTCGAAGCAAACAAGCTTTACATAGCCACACTCTAGTACTCACCATTACCCCCTAAATCTCTTGTGAACATGGTGCAGAAATTTCTCTTATGTCTACTATCTTAATAGTGTAGAAGTTCTTTTAGAGGCAATTGGAGAAATGGGATTGAAAAGAAAGCCAGTTATCTTTGCTTGCATGAAGCTTACAACCTGCTTCAAGGTGGACATAGATTGACATAGACAAGCACACATCTTACTTCATCCATATCTTCCATAATTATGTACTGGGAAATCATTATTTCCATTAATGTCCTGCTCTATCAGGACTTTGGAAGAGAGTATCCACTGTGATGAGAACTGTGTATACAAATACTTCTCTGATAATTCACACACCCAGTTCATCTATATGCTTCTTCAGTAAATATTTGATTCTGGCACCTTGCATTTTGTGTGTGTGGGGGGGGTTGGGTGTGTGTGCGTGCGTGTGTGTGTGTGTGTGTGTGTTTGTGTGTATGTATAAACTCTTTCTAAGGCTGCCCAAAGGGCCTTCCTGTCACATCACATGATACATGATTAGCATGAAGAACTGTGAAACATTCTATAGAAGCTCTTTCTCACTCAATTTTGATGGCATCTTCCCTAGCAAGGTTTGGGTGCTCTGTCTGTTAGTTCTCTTGGCACTCCATGGTTAATGCTGCTTCTGTGTCTTTCTCCTTCAACAGATTTTAACTTCCTGAATGTCTGTTTCTGTGTTTATTATTTCTGTAGTCCCAGGAGTTAGCCCAGCGATAGAAGGTACTACACCCCAATAAACGCTTGCCTAATAATGGTAGTTGATGATGTCTTTGTCCTTTAGGAAGTAGATTCTGGGCCAGGCACCACCCTTTCCCTTCAACAAATAGAGCCAGTTTTATCTCAATTGCACTGCAACTAATGCCCCCAAAGTTCAAAGTAAGGGAATCTGACTGCATATACCATATTCCCATCTTTGACTTCTAAGTTTGATTTACCATTGAAGTTTATTCCTTGATTTTAGGTTGTGCTTTATTTTTCCTACTCTACACTGCTGAGTGTGTGTGTCCTTGTCTTTGATGATTCAAAGTGAGAGTGACCCAAAATCCTTGGTTCCCTGTGATTGAAAAGAAATGATTCTTTTTCTCCTTTCTAAGTCACAGTTGAGCTTTTTCAAGCTCATCTCTCTTTTTGCTTATTTCCTTTTGGTCTTGCCAGTGATCTAAGGTAAAAATAACATATATTTTTTGTGTGTAGTTGTGTCTGACAAACTTCAGGGAAGCCTCATGTCAACAAGGGAATTATTTTAAACTTACCTTTCAATCCAACTCAATGATGGACTTAATGATAATCTTCACATACGGACATTCTTGGGAAGTGTTTTGAAGAATCACTATCTTTGTTAAAGTTTGCAAAGGCTAATATCTTTGAAACTATGGAAAAACCTCACTTCATACAGACTTTTTGTCACTGTTTGGAACTCCAGCTCCTTTCTTTGTCATGCCAAGGATATGAAAGAGACAAGCTCTTCAGGCAAAAAAAAAAAAAAAAAAAGAGAAAGAAAAAGAAAAGACAGAAAAGAAACCTAATTTGTTTCCTCTGGGTTTTTGGCTGTAACTTTAGCCAGTTGCTTTGTTTTATTATAATCAGATACATTGGCATGAAAGTTGAAGTAGAATCCAAGGAGTATATGCTGGGTCTTTTATTGGCCTATCAAATAGAGAATCCTTCAGGCCATACATTTGCAAGCAGCCAAGTAATTAATAATAACACACGTGGAAGAAAATGAATGTTTTGGTTGAGAAGAAGAATGAAAAGTCAGACAAAGGCCTGAGATCCATGTCCTTGCCCTCAACAGCAGCAAAAAAATAGTGTTATGAATAGCATTTAACTTGAATTTGTCGCAAACTGCTGCTTTTATCATAAACAATTGCCAGATGGTATACATTATCTTTCTTTTTTCTCCTTTCACAAAAGCAGCATTAATTGCAGAGCAACCCAGGGCTCCACTCAGCTCATCAGTGTGATACCACTTCATGACCCTGATTAGCCGTCAGTCTACTCAATTAAAAAGATCATTTAGACATTCACCCAATCATTTGCCTATCGAGCCACCTGGGCCTCAACCAGGGGCTCCATTTTTAACATTCTCCTGCCCTCTCTCCTCTTGCCTAGCTTTTTTACATATCTCCAAAAGACGTAATTGAATTAAATAAAGCGTCTCAGGGGCAGCTGCAACATCTGCTGTTTGTGGTATGTCAAGCCTTCAGCATTAAAAACAGTTACATATGCTCCAAATTAGCAGGTCGCAGAGATGAAACAGTCGATGATAGTGTTTTTGTGCCAGCGTGAGAAGCAGCTCACAGCTGTGTGCAATTTACAATTAAAGGCTTTATCAGAGCTCAATTGTACTAGTGAATCAAGTGGTGAGAGGTCAGTTAGTGAATTAGACCAATTAGAGCCTGTACAGTTAAATTATCTGTCTTATTACCTACTGATAAACAGCCTTGTCATATCTTTATTGGAACGATAGAGCTGAATGAGTTTTATGAAGTGATCCTACAAGTTTGTGGTAGTGGGACTTAGTGATTGATGAGTTTAAAAAATCTGTGGCAAGAAAATGACTTCATACAAGCCTTATAAGTAACTTGACACAGGGAATATACAATTGGCTATAACACATGAGATTAAGTTAGCTACATGTACTTATGAGGGCATTAAAAAGTATCCTGCAGAAGTATGGGAATGGAGTTCTCTGGTTTTCCAAGCTTTATTCTTATTTAATGGCAATCCTTTATTTTAAGAATAGAGAGTAAACCCCCCCAAAAGGAAGAAAACAAAAGGAAACTATGTCTGGAAAATTTAAGTGACAAGTATCTCAAAACAATCCATATATATATATATATATATGATATATATATATATATATATAGCTAATCTTATTTTTTTGATGAGTCGAGGGGTTTGAAATCCATATATATATATATATAAACATATTTATATGTGTATAAGTTAATACATCTTCTAACCCATTAGCTGTTCTCATAAGCAGAAACAGTATGCATAGTTTATCAGATACATATCCTTTACATACAACAAGCCAGACCCATTTAAATGCATATGTATACACACACACACACACACTTATAAAAGATGAGAGCCCATGTTCTAAATGGCTATTGAAACACTCTATGATGAAGCCATTTTTTTCTTTTTTTAAAATTTATTTTATTTTTTTGTGAACACACTGTACAGAGGGGTTACAATTACATGGGCAGGGCAATGTGTACATTTCTTATCAAGCATTTCAGCCTCCTCCTTTGTTTACCCTTCACATCCCTTCCCAGCCTTCCTCCTCTACCTCCCCACCCAATCCTCCCCCCCCCCACCCTGCACCAACATTGTAAAGCTCATTTTCGACATGACAACTTGTACTTCTCATTGTTGCAACAGGTCCACCTGTATCCTTAAACAACTCATTTTTCCACATCTCCTCCACAAGTTATACTGACATCAAATATACTGAAAGCAGAGGTTATACTGTGCAGGAGGGACATACAAAGCAACAAAGAGATAATCTTATAAATACATTAGAAACAAATGCATGAATGAAAAAAACATTAAAATACATATCTAAGAGTTCATTTTCCTAACATCACATTATCTGACCTTTTCCGCTTGACTCATACATATACTAGATATTGCAAATAAGGGAAACCATGGGACCGATGTTTCTTTGGGCCTGGCTTACTTCACTTAATATAATTTTTTCCAAGTCTTTCCATTTCCTAACAAATGGGGCAATGTCATTCTTTCTGACGGAGGCATAGAATTCCATTGTGTATATATACCACATTTTCTTGATCCATTCATCTACTGAGGGGCATCTGGGTTGGTTCCATATCTTAGCTATGGTAAATAATGCTGCAATAAACATAGTTGTGCTGGTAGCTTTAGTGTGGTCTTGTTTGTAAACATTTGGGTAAATGCCCAAAAGTGAGATTGCTGGATCATAGGGGAGTTCTATGTGGAGTCTTTTGAGGAACCTCCACACCATTTTCCAAAGTGGTTGAACAAGTTTACACTCCCACCAACAATGAAGTAAGGTTCCCTTCTGTCCACATCCCCTCTAGCATCTGTTGTTGTTAGAGTTCTTGATTTTTGCCATTCTAACTGGAGTGAGGTGGTATCTCAATGTTGTTTTGATTTGCATTTCTTTTATGGCTAAGGATGTTGAGTATTTCTTCATGTGTTTATTGGCCATCCTTCTTTCTTCTTCAGAGAAGTTTCTCTTTAAGTCTTTAGCCCACTTATTTATTGGGCAGTTGTTTCTTTGAGGATTTGTTGTTGGGGGATTTAATTTTTTGAGTTCCAAGTATATTTCAGATATGAGACCCTTGTCTGTTGTATGGCTAGAAATCAGTCAGAGGAATTTATACCAAGCAGTAAAAACTTATGTCTTTGAACTTTTTTATAAGGCAGGACTTCAAAAAAAAATTTTTTTTTGGGTCCAGTCATGGGCCTGAACTCTGGGTCTGGACTCTTCAGCTCTTCAGCTCAAGGCTAGAGCTCTACCACTTGAGCCACAGCACCATTTCCGGCTTTTTTTCTTTTTGCTTATGTGGTGCTGAGGAATCAAACCCAGGGCGTCAGGCATGCAAGGCAAGCGCTCTACCACTGAGCCACCTTTCCAGCCAAGGACTTCAAATATTTAATGTTGGAAAATTCATTGGAGAGATTATAAGCAATACTGATGAATTCACTCACCCAACATAAATTTTAAATTCTTGGATATACTTCATTAATTTAACTTTAGTTTTACTATTTAGGGACAATTACATTTGTCCAAAAACATTACAATATTTGCTTTGTAACAAGTTTTTTAAAAAAGAAATTAACTTTACTGAATACAATACTAAGAATCACAGGGAGCCTGCTCAATAATATAAGAAATGCATCCCAAAGTTTCCTAAGAGTTAATAATCAGACATGACTTATGAAATGGTAGCCCCCTGTACTAAGCCTTAATAATACCAATAAAACTATTTTAAATAAGATTAGTATATTTTTCTAATATGGTTATAGAAAATATGATCAATCTCTTCTGTGAAAAAAGCATACTACACAAATATTAAATTGTCACAAACATATGAGTGTTATTTCTAGTTTGGATCTTCACAGTGATTTACTGAAATTAATCATAAACACTCTAAAATGTACCAGAAGAAACAATGTATGTATAAAGCATCAAAGAAATTTGAACAAGACAACTGAGAATGGCCAAAGTATAACAAGTGCAAAAACACATAAATCATATATATTTGGAATAAGCAGATATAACATCAGAATATGTTTTATAAGTCTTTCAAACTCAGGGGAAATATGATTTAAATATTGTTGTAAAGCAATTATTGACAATTTCAGCAGCATATAGAACCATATTTATAGCAATAGTTGAAAGTACAGAAGACTTTAATATCTCAATAAATTAAAGATATTTCTATAATTTAGTTCCTTGCCCTAGTGATTATGTAATATTAATGTAAACATGTTTCTATTTTGTATATTAGTAAACTACAAAGTGAAAATATGACCATTTTGTAGAATTTATTTTTTTCATACCCAGGGTAAGAATTAGGTTTTAAATGAACCTATAATATTTTATCTTAGTTTAAAAAACAAGTATGTGCAAACATCCTTGATAATCCTTGATAATCATAGAAATGCAAATTGGGAAAAATATGCTTAAATTAAAATGCAATTGTTCAAGTACCCACATAGCAAAAAGTCTTGAGAATGATTTAAAAACATGGATAACTTCCTCCTTCTTCTTGTTATTTATTTATTTATTGGCCTTGAACCATCATCCCTGCACTTCAGCCTCCTGAATATGTAGAATTATAGGATACTTCCTTATTCTTTCTTTTTCTTTTTCTTTTTGTCAGTCGTGGGGCTTGAACTCTGGGCTTGAGCACTGTCCCTCAGCTCTTCAGCTCAAGGCTAATGCTCTATCACTTGAGCTACAATGTCACTTACTGTTTTCTGGTGGTTTATCAGAGATAAGAGTTTCATGGACTTTCCTTCCCGGGCTGGCTTTGAACCGTGATCCTCAGATCTGAGTAGCTAGGATTATAGGCGTGAGCCACCGGTGCCCAGCTTACTTCCTTATTCTTTTTTTCTTATTTTTTCTTTATTGTGAAAATACTGTAGAGAGGGGTTACAATTACATGGGCAAGATAATGAGTACATTTCTTATCAAGCATTGTAGCCTCCTCCTTTGTTTCCCCTTCC
>NW_012267288.1:7782373-7794610 GCF_000151885.1 Dipodomys ordii | reverse complement strand
CCCAAAGAAACATAGGTCCCATGGTTTCCCTTATTTGCAATAACTAGTATATGTCTGAGATAAACAGAAATGGTTAGATAAGTTGATGTTAGGTGAAGTGAACCCCAAGATAAGGACTCAAATGATTTTCCTTTCTTGCTATTGTTTCTAACATATTTATAAGATGATTTCTTTGTTGCTTTGTATGTCCCTTCCCCTCAGTATTACGCTTCTGAGATTCTTATCTCCAATTAACTACCCAAGAAGTGGCACTGTGGCTCAAGTTGTAGAGGCTCAGGGATAGTGCCCAGCCCTGATTTCAAGCTCCATACCACACAGACAAAAAAAGAAAACAACAACAAAAAAAAACAACCAAACCCCCCAAAACAAACAAACAAAAACCCCAGATAATTTGGGACATAAGGAAAATATTAATTAATTTTATTTTGGTGATGTTTATACAGTGTGCATGTGTACCAGATCATCACATTATATACCTGAAATAATTCAAATAAATTTGACATTAAAATTCTGTGTTTGTAATAAAAACTCATCTTTAAGCCATATGTATTTTGTGAGATTTGGTGAGAGTATGGTGAAATGAATACAAATTAAAATTATTACTCTTTTTAACAAGATAGAACTGTGTTCCACCTTAGTTTTTATCTGTTATACTCCAAATATCCTGAATTGTATCCTATTGCAAATACCATGGCTAAATATGTGGTTAGGTTTTATTCTGCACATAAACAGAATGTTTAAATAATGATTTATACTTTTTAAAAGTAAACATCCCTATAGGAGCCCCAACCTTGAAAGCACATCAATTTTTCTGATCTTCTCATTGTTTATCATGCTTTTTCTTTTTTCTTTGGCCATACTGGCATTTTAACTCAGAGACTCATGCATATTGAGAAGACATTCTACCAGTTGAGCCATGCCCCTAAATCCAAATTCTCAGTTTTAATATGTATTTGTTTCTAAAGAACTTGTCTTTAATTTTAATTTTTGTAATATATGTATGTATGCATATATGTGTGCATACATTTATATCTTGCGACTAACTTAGCTGAATTCATGTTTTTTTGTGAAAGCTATTTCCTCTCATTTCTTATGGTCCATAATAATAAAAATAAGGCTAACAATAGATAACATTCTATCAATGTCTTCCAGTAACTGATAATGAGACTAGATCATGTGAATCATGATTCTCAATACTTTTCATAATTTGCCTTAGCATTTTACGGAAATCTGGAAGGATCTGCAGGGTTTCTATCATGTGATTTCTTGCCAATAACACTGTTAAAGACACCACCAGTCCCCCTTTAATTATATTATGACTTGTTAAAAATGTCTTTTACCAATGAATTTCAACAGGAACTAGTTAAGGCCCAATGGCTAGAATTCAAATAATGTCTGCTGAATTGTTTTTAAATTTGTGCCTGTCTACATAGTATGATTTTACCTGTTCATAAGATTCTGTTCTCATAGTTCAGTTTTAATAATGAGATTCCCACCTCTTCAGTACTCTGCATCACTGTTCAGATGACCAATGCACATGAACTTTCTCTCTTTCTGCATGCACACACACACACACACACACACACACACACACACACACATGGATCCATGTATGCCTACACACTAGTAAACTATCAGAACAGAATCCAAATAAAAGACCCTTTATAAGCTGATTTTCAACCTTGTTTACAATAGAAATCTAGCAATTTTTTCTGTATAAATATTCCTCCAGCCATTAAACTTCTAAAGCCTTGTGGCATAAAAAGAAGATGATATAAAAGTTGGTTAACCATGTCCATTGAAGCACCATTTGCCATAGCCAAGATATGAAAGCAGCCCAGATGCCCCTCAGTAGATGAATTGATCAAGAAAATGTGACACACACATGCACACACACACACACACACACACACACACACACACACACATTGGAATTCTATTCATTCGGCAGAAGGAATATATTGTATCATTCATAAAGAAATGGAAAGACTTGTAAAAAATGTATATTAAGTGAAGTAAGCCAGACTAGGAGAAACACAGTTTGTACAGTTTCCCTCATTTGTGTAGCTAGGATCTGCCTATAAATCTATAAGTAAACACACTGGGTGGTAGGCAAATGGTTGCAAATGAATTTACTGAAATTGTAGAGTCTATGGTGAGCTCAATTCTTTACAAAGACTAAGTAAAGCCCAACAAAATAAGTACCAGGAAATGGGTACTTGCAAGGGCATGGGGTCCAGGGGAGAGGGGTACACAAATGAAGAGGGAAGGGAGAGAGAATGGATAAACCACAACATTGAGCACAATTAAGGAAAGGTGTGGGTCAAAGGGGGATGAAAATGTTGTAGGGGTGACACATATCAAGATGCATTTTATATATAAACTGCTTTGTTAAATAGTAAAAAAATTCAAGATATATCCTAAAAGTTAAGAAAGTGAGGGAATTGATGAATTGGGAGGGGTGGATAAGAATGTTGGAAGGGGTGAGTTTGATCAAGACTCACTGCATTCATAAACTGCATTGTTGAATGGCAACTTCTTTGTACAACTACTTAAAAGATAATAAAAACAATCATTAATTTTACTGTAAAATGAAATTCCTCATATTCTATTCTTCTTATGACTACATGTTATGAGAATTCAGGCTGTCATAGAATTTTCCCATTTTTCCACCAGTACCAATCATTCTTCCAAACTATATTTTTGTTTCTCCTCTCTACTTTGTAGGCTGGACATTAGTTACATTATTAACGGCATATGGTGATAAGTAAAAGAGTTGAATGTGAATTGAACTGAGCTTCACTTCGTAGAGAAAAGAGTGAGTTGCTTTAAAGGATTTGAATGGAGGCTCACTAGATTCAGGGAAGGGAAATGTTACCAACAGTTAGTCAACATAAATGGAATTATGCCAGCTGTGTCTGCTAGCTGGCAATTATTGAAGTGAGACTCAGTGACAGAGGCCCTATCTTGAGGTGTTAACTGGAACCAGCAGTTAACCTTTTTGGCAGCCTTGGGTTTTCTCAGACAGACAAATTTAGGGAGGGATTTGGTCAATTTAAGGATGTGCTCTTGAACTGTTAGAAACTATGTCCATGTAGCAAGGCAGGGGGGTACAGGTTTATAATCCCAGCTGATTGAGAAACAGAGATAGGATAATTTTGTTCACACATCAGACAGGGAAAATGCAAGACTATCTAAAAAATGTAAACAAAAGTTGGCTGGGAGTATAGCTCAAGAGTAGTAGCAAAAACAATAAAAAGTCTGTTAATGATTTTACAACTATTTTTACATCAAGGTTGAGGCCTTGTCAAGAAAAGACTAGAGTTGAGTCAAGGCAAGAATCATTGTCACGGAGGCGCTAAAGAGTACAGAGCAAGTGACAGAACTACTTTCAAATTAAGAAACTTTCAATTAAAAATGCACCCAAATTGCACATTGTCCTCATTATTGATTTCTGTATTATTATTACAATCTGTCAGAAATCTTGTTCTTTGTCCCTACTAGGATTTGAATTCAGGGCTAACAGGCACTCTTATCAACTCAAAACACACCACCAGTCATTTTGTTCTATATAGAGTTAGGTTCTTGCTTTTTATCTGGGTAAACCTAGTCCATGATCTTTCTGCTTTGTCTGGTATGATAAGCACACACTACAACCTCTAGCTTTGTTTATGGAATACCATAAACAATATTTTGCCCAGCTAGTTGTGTTGCCATGGGTTATATGACTGTGTTTCCCTTGCCCCCAGGCTAGCCTAGAACAACAATCTTCCCAAATCTCATCCACCTCCACACCTAGGATGACAAGTATGAGGTAGTGGCAGAATTCTATTTCTTGTAATATCATTGCATGCCTCATGTAAGAAATAGACTTAGTCAAAAACAGTAGTACGGTTATATCAAGTAGATGAAGCAAAAATGAAGAAGTACAATGCACTTTTTTGAGTTTTATGTCTATACAACCAAATGAAGAAACATTCATCAATGATCATTGAGTCTATACAATGGGCATGTATTGTTCCACTCAATTCCACAGGGAATACTGGGAACACTGGGAGCTCATGACATTTTGAGCACACAGATTTGCCTTTTCATGGACTTTAAAGTCTACCGCCCAGAAACAGCTGTGCTCTGCCTAATAGTTATTTATATTTATATGAAGATTTTTTTCATTGTTTGTACAGGTGTGTGTGTGTGTGTGTGTTTTCTTGTTTGAAAAATGGAAATAACTCAGTTCAATAAACAAAGCCACAATCATATTTGAAGATCCCTCCCATTCTGGTGATTCAGGAGACATTACACATATTCCTATGCTTCCACAGAGCAAAATATCAAAACGGGTATCTAGGTAATGATAGGTCAGCTTTTTTCCAGCATCTTTATGGGCTTCTTTAAGAGTATTAGCAAGTAGACACTCCAAGAAAGATGTGAGTCAAAGCATGATGTAGTAAACTACTCAAGAGAGCAAATCAGAGCAAATCATTTTTCTGTGCTTGTTCAGTTTAGTACACATTGTGAAAGTCATTACTGCTCTGAGCCATTTTATTTATTTAATGATATCAATGAAGTGTTAGAAATTAGATTACATATCTTTTTAAAAGTATTATTTTGCCTTCAAGCAGCTAGCTTAGGAAAATTCATTTGCTTCTTGGGAGGTATAAAATTGAGGATTCATATTGCACATAAAAAATTAATTCTTGGTCCATTATTTTTCTCAACCTGTGTTAATAATGTATTAGATGGGTTTATTGCATTGATATGGGTGTATAGATAGGCATACTTTGGGTTGTGATGGTCAAATGTGATTCTGAGATCACTCTTATTCCAAACCAAATCTAATGCTTATTGGATTAATGCTTCAAGAAATATGACTCTTTTCATAGAAGGGGATTATTCAAAGCATACTTACCAAAACATCTCTCAGTCAAGATTATTTTTCTGATATTGATCAAACCATCTTATTCTAGTGTACAAATGATTAACTCACTATTAAATTTTATGATATGAGTAAACCACATGACAACTTTTTAAGACTACCAATGTATAAGTACAAGGTACAAAAGCATTAAAGTCTCACGTCCATCTTTTTTACTATTATGCCTATTTTCCCAATATATAAACTATTTTTAAGATTGAAATGTACACTTTCATACTTATATCCAAGGAGACATTTATTGCTGTATCATTTCCCGTACAACTCCATTTTTCCCTCAAGGAAATATAAACCTTAGTTGCAAGGAATAAAGCCATATGTTATAACTAAAAAAAAATAAAAGCATGAGGGAATTGTTCAGTGATTTAATAATAATCTCACCCATAAAATATTATTTGGAATAAGTTGAGTATGAAGTACTTTTATTTTTGGACTGAACTATTTTATAATTTTGCCAATCTTTATTATCAAATTTAAATGTTTCTTATAACCACTCTTCATAATTTTAAAATTAAGACAGTATTACTTTAGACCTTTGAAAATAATCCTCTTCTCCATATCTTTTGTGTTGGGTGTTCTGGGAAACTGTCACCTATCTGTGAAAATTAATATAACTGTGTAGATTACCTCCATGAGAATCGGCACTAGCTGGACCACATCAAGATATCATTCTTCCCCACTAAAATCTCTCTTCTTTTTATACTTGTTACAAACATATTTTTCTTTTCTAAAATGCCTGGGACTCGTGCAACTATACTGCTTTTATAATTTTTTCCATTCGTCATTGCTCACTCCCTCCCCCAAAATATTCATGATTTGTTTCTTGCTACACAGCATACTGTCATATATTTACCCATTGATTACAAAGAAATATTATTTAGAAAATCTCTGATTCATTTGTTTGTTCATTCAAAGACTGTTCTGTGAGTGCCTATACTGTACTGGTTATTGTGTTTTATGTTCTTGGTTGTAGAGTGGTAAAAGAATATACAGTTGCTGCCTCAAATGTATTTCTTTATTAGGTAAGAAACATTATAGACTCTAATTTTTCAGGTCCAGGAATATTTTGGAAATATTATTTCATAAGGTTCCAGTTGGTTGTCTGTGAGCTTCATTAGAGAGTAATTCAGTTTGCTGGTAACAAGTGTGAAAATGATAGGCAAGCACATCCTGCTCCTTCCTGTACAGTTCTCTTCTGTTCTGTCAGCCATGATTGGGTCTGCTTGCAGTTTCCTTGGACCTGATTTTTTTAAAGTTTAATTTAAAAATAAAGAATAAGGACCTTGCGAGGTGCTGGTGGCTCATGCCTGTATTCCTTGCTTCTCAGAAGGCTGAGATCTGAGGATTGCAGTTTGAAGCCAGCATGAACAGAAAAGTCCCTGTGAGACTCTTATCTCCAATAAACTACTCAAAAAGTTTGGAAGTGACACTGTGGCTCAAGTATAGTGCTAGCCTTAAGAAACAAAGAAGCTCAAGCCCCATAGCTGAACTTAAGCCTTGAACATTTTCTGTTGCATTCACTCTTTCAGGATCTGTTATTCATCAATTGTTCCTTAACATAGACAAAAGATTTGTGTTAGTATTTCCGATGTTGCTGTTCCATGTCCTCTACTGAAAGAGCACTACAGAAGTAAGACATGGCATTATTCACATCAGTATCATCATACCCAGAACAATGGATGCTCTTCCTGGATACGTATCTGTGTACAAAATTATAATATACAACTAAACACAATTTCACTGAGTGAGGTTGGACAATCAGTAATAGAATGAGTTTTCTAATGGATACATTGTATATTTCCAGGATTATAAGATTCTCATTATTCTTTACAACTGTGCTTGGCATACTAGAATTAATATTATCTTGATCTATTGATGTGTTTACTTCCTATACAGGTTGACCCATTGCAACAATGATATATACAAGACACTATGTTGAAAATGAACTTCAAGTGGGGGAGGGGGAGGTGTTGGGGAGGTGGGGAGAGAAGGGTTGCTAGGGGAAAAGCAAAGGAGGGGGTAACAATGCTTGATAGGAAATGTATTCATTACCTTACTCATGTAACTGTAACCCCTCTGTACCATATCTTTACAATACAAATATATTAAAAATAAATTATAAAACCAGAAATACTCTGCCTAGAATGACTATTTAGAAATGTAGAGAAAACAATGTATATACAAGATGCAGGGTACTGGAATCAAATACAGTGAAAGGGAAAAAACAAAATGCTGAAACAAGAATACATGTTGACCCACTATAACAATGAGATATACAAGACACCATGTTGAAAATGCGCTTTACAACTTTGGCAGGAGGGGAGGGATGAGTTGGGAAGGTGGGGAAAGAAGGGATGGTAGGGGAAAAACAAAGGAGGGGGTAACAATGATCAAAAGGAAATGTACTCATCACCTTACTCATATAACAGTAATCCTTCTGTACAGTATCTTTACAATAAAATATATATTAAAAAGAAATGTAGAGAAAACATTTATGTAGAATATTTAATTTCCTTTCCTCTCCCCACTCTGAGCCAATAGAGGGTAGAGCCATCCCATAGAAAGTATATCTTCGACAGCAAAATTGATGCTTCTAACTTTGGTCAAATTGCTTTTGGGGGAGGGGTGGGAAGATTGAGCTCTTTCCCTATCACCTGTACTGTGGACTCAGCTTTGAGTAGTGTCTTTTCAAGGTAGTTTAGGGTAACTACACTAACTTTCTCATTTCCAAGCATTTAAGAGAAACAATGGGCCTCTGGTCTCAAAATCATTATTTTGCAAAGGGATACAACTCCTTAATTTCGGACACTTGGCATAACTGAGTGACATTTTAGTCTACTAGAACTATGACTATTAATTCTCTCACTTGCCTTCAGAAGACAAAAAAATAGCGTCATGACATTTTGTAACCTAGTGGAAGGCCATTATTCACTAAAAAGAAACTTTTTATAGAAAAAAATGTAAACTGTATGAAAATAATTCATACTCCTTTGAGTAGCCTTAGTCCAATGAAATATAAAGATTTCTGAAAATTCCTTAAAATTTCAAATAAAGATTTCTTAACCTTTATTCATTCATTAAAACAAACAAGCAAAACAACCACAATCCACACACTTATTTTCTGATCGCTTATTCTAAGGTAGGAATTTCATTCATTACTTCAGTTCCCATCTTCACAGAAGTTGTGTTCTAGCCTAGAGTAGAGATTTACAAACAAGCGAATAATTTAAAAGCAAATGCTTGAAAAAATGACAAGTTTTGTAAAAAGAGCCCTCTTACTGTACATATAGGATAAGTAGAATAGAGAATGGTAAAAAAGAAAGTCATCCAAATTACATGATATTTGAGCAGAGACATGAATGTGAAAAAATTAGCAACCAACAGTTGGATAGCTAGACAACAAGCAAATGAGGAAAAGGAAAAGTAGCAAGTGGAATGGTCTTGAACAAGAAGGAACTTCAGTCCATGAGGGATCAGGGAGGGCAGAGATATTAATGAGTATCTTAGGAGAATTAGAGAAAGAGAGAGAAAGACAGAGAGAGAGCACATAGAGAAAGTTACCAGCTATTCAAGGAATTTTGAATTTATTTAAGATAAAACGATGAAACACAGTTGGAGAATTCACAGTGTTGTGGTAGAGGATGTGAAAGTTACTTTCACTAGTTTGGAGTAAAGAGACTCCAGCAGGACCATAGCACCATGAAGGAGCACAGTGAGGAGCCCATTACAGTAGACAAGCAGTCGCAGAGTAAGAAGAGGACAGCATACATTGTAAGAAATGATTTGTTACAGATGTTGAAGAGAGCAACAACATGCTGCTGAAAAGGGAGTAGAAGAATCTACTGAAATATTGATTTGAGCCATGAGGTCACTTTGTGGTGTCCCTAAGAATCCTGGAAGAAGCAGTGGATAAAGCTTTGGAGATGGAGGAAGGACCTTTAGAAATATCTGCTTTGGGCATGTTATGGCCTCATAACCATCACATTGAACATAAGGTTTATAGCAAATCATTAGAAGCATTTATTTTCCTATTATTGTCTCCAAGAAGCCCAGCCCATCTGAGTGAAATCTAATGAATATTTGCTATGTATAAAAACTAATGCTCTGATCCCTTCATCTGCATATATGCCCATTTGCAGGATAATAATAAAAATAATAACAGATTTCCTTCAAACATGTCTTCTTGATCATCAGGATCAGCTCTGCAATGGGAGAATTAATGATGTTTTCCCTAACTCTTGCCATCATTCACTCCACTTGGACTTTACAACAGATCCAGGAGATGTTTTACCAACTTTCTGGTGCCACCCAACTTTCTGGTCCCTGAACTTCACACCCTTTTAAATATTCTGTGAAAGTGAAGTAAAAGGGTATACACTTTTGGGCATTTACCCAAATGATCACAAACAAGGCCACACTAAAGCTACCAGCACAACTATGTTTATTGCAGCCTTATTTACCATAGCTAAGATATGGAACCAACCCAGATGCCCCTCAGTAGATGAATGGATCGAGAAAATGTGGTATGAAAGAATGACATTACCTCATTTGTTAGGAAATGGCAAGACTTGGAAAAATTATATTAAGTGAAGTAATACAGGCCCAAAGAAACATAGGTCCCATGGTTTCCCTTATTTGCAATAACTAGTATATGTCTGAGTCAAGCAGAAAAGGTCAGATAAGGTAATGTTAGGCGAAATGAACCTGAAGATAAGGATTCACGTGGTTTTTTCTTTCTTGCTATTGTTTCTAACATATTTTAAGACATTTTTTTGTTGATTTATATGTATCTCCCCCATGGTATAAGCCCTGTTTTCACTGTATTTGATGTTGGTATACTTTGTGAAGGGGAAGGGAAAAAACAAATTGTTTAAATAGGGATACAGGTGGACCCATTGCAATAATGAAATGTACAAGACATTATGTCAAAAAATGAACTGTACAACTTTGGTCAGGGGCGGGGGAGGGAGGAGAATGGGGGGGCAGGGAGAAGAAGGAGATGATAAAGGATGGGAAGGGGAAACAAAGGAGGAGGCAACAATGCTTGATAAGAACGTACTCATTACCTTACCCATGTAATTGTAACCCCTCTGTATGTATTTTCACAATAAAAAAGAAAAATTTATGATTATTTAACATTTTATTTATAGAAAGGAGCTAGTTAGTACTAATTTTCTTTAGCATTCAGTAAAGCATAACCAAAAGACATAACTTAAAAGCCAGTTACAAACGTTGATATATGAATGTACAGAGAAGGAGGATAGAATGAGCTTGCTCTCTTCTTGGTACTTCACATTTAGCCTTAATGGTAGTCTGTTCTCAAAGCTCATTGGTCTCACTTTACCAAGTCTCATAACCAAGCAGCTAGAAAACTTCAGGTTGGATATCATGAGTTATGACTATATTCTTCACTTCTGACTTCTTCATATAGTGATGGTGGGTAGATTGTTTGACATCGCTGATGTGGTTTCCTTGGTGGAACTATATGAACTCTGCAATTCTTAAAACGTTGTTCAAATGGAACAAGCTTAACTGTGAGATAACATTTTGTAGCTCCAGAGTGCCACTTGAGTAGAAATATACTCAATTCTTTGATTCTCTTCACTTGGAGAAAGTGGCTATTCTCTTCCATTAACCAATAAGTAAGATTGCATTTCACTATTTTTGTGCCCTATTTTGTCTCTACCCTAAAAACCACGGTCCACATTGACCTCTAAAATGTCTGAATTTATTGACCAAAAGTGTTAATTTTGTTAATTCTGATTTCACTTTATTTGCATTATAGGAATATTTTACTTCTACGTTTTAAAGACATTTCCAAATCTGTAGGCTAATAAATGTACTAAAGATTGCTCCTAAGTCGTTATTAAATGCATGCATCTGTATTTTTTGTTGTTTAGATAGGATAAATACCAGATCCAAAGAAGCATAGGTTGCATGTTTTCCTTCATTTGTGGCAACGAAAATGTGCCTATAAATCTACAAGTAAACACACTGGATGGTTTTCAAAAATACACTGGGACATGATAATTATGCAGGTCTCTAGACAGTCACACAGTGAACCCAAAGGAGGCTATTCATAGGAGAAGACCACAACGGCTCAGTAGCTATGTGCATATGATCATAAAAAACAATACTTTACAAAATGAACTTCAGGAAATGGAAACGAGATTTGTTTTTGTAGTTGCTGTTTTTGTTGTCTTTTCCTTTTGTCTTGTTTGTTAGTTTATTTGTCTTTGGGAGGGCAAGGAGGGCACAGAAAAACTGGGACAAAGTATGAACATATACAGCAATGGTACTCACTAAGACACTATGTGGAAAATGAACTATATAACTGGTGGGTGGGGACAGTAGGGACAATGTGGGAGAAAGCCAGGGAAGGGGTGACAGGGTTCAAAAGGAAATGTAATCATTTATTGAGTACATTGAGTAAATGCAAATGTAACCTCTCTGTACATCACCTGTATAATAACAAAAATATATGTGCGAATGCACATATACAAAATTATACCACTTTGATATAATCTATGATAAACACTGTAATACATTCTTCTAGTAATCTTTGAAATGCATAGATGCTGGGGTGTTTTTGGTCACAGAACAGAAAAGAAATTTCTATTTCTCTTGGTTTTATAGATTGCTTCTAAAATATTTTAAGGATTTACATTATTATATTAGAATATCTAGAACATATAAAAAGATTTCATCTTTTCTATTTATACTTTTAGCATATTTCTCATTCAAAAATACTATATACACACGAATTTCTGTCTAATCTTATATCTAACTACTGGCAAAATTGAAATAAAATATGATTAACTGAAAACTGATGGTATGCAAAATAGTAATAAGACTTGATGCTTATATATATATATATATATAAATATATATATGTACTACTTACATATGCTGTGTTATAAATTACACAAGTTTCCTAGATCATTACATTTCTTTTCTCTCAAAAGAGCAAAGGCCAGACATGGCCTATTATACCTTAATTCCAGCCCCAAGTGAGAATACATTGATCTAAAATTCCCCCAAATTTCCAATGTATCAACTCAACCTTTCCATTTTGTTTTCATTGATTGGCTTCAATCCTTTTTTCTAATGATTTCTTATTGAAATTTTCTATAATCTTTCCTTATAATATTAAAAGAGAATGGGAGAGGGGCTGGGAAGGTAGCTCAGTGGTAGAGCGCTTGCCTTGCAAGCCTGAGGCCCTGGGTTCGATTCCTCAGCACCACATAAGCAAAAAGAAAAAAGCCGGAAGTGGCGCTGTGGCTCAAGTGGTAGAGCACTAGCCT
>NW_012267288.1:7781548-7781923 GCF_000151885.1 Dipodomys ordii | reverse complement strand
GTCCCTCAGCTCTTCAGCTCAAGGCTAGTGCTCTACCACCTGAGCCACAGCTCCACTTCTGGCTTTTTCTGCTTATGTGGTGCTGAGGAATCGAACCCAGAGCCTCAGGCATGCAAGGCAAGCACTCTACCACTGAGCCACCTTCCCAGCCCAGTATAAGAATTCTTAACTAGGGAAAAAAATCAAATCAAATTATGAGAGTTATTGTTTTCTGTGTTATGTTTTAATTCTCTGAAATTTGGGTTGTTGTGTATAAAAAGTAACTTAAAAAAGTTACTGCAGGGCTGGGAAGGTGACTCAGTGGTAGAGCGCTTGCCTTGCATGCCTGAGGCCCTGGGTTCGATTCCTCAGCACCACATAAGCAAAAAGAAAAAA
>NW_012267288.1:7777526-7778316 GCF_000151885.1 Dipodomys ordii | reverse complement strand
TGGTAAGAAATGTACGTATTATCCTGCCCATGCAATTGTAACCCCTCTGTACAGTATGTTCACAAATAAAATAAAATTAAATTAAAAAAAAAGAACTATAGGGAGGGGTGGGTCAAAAGGGGTGGTGAAGATGTTTAAGTGGTGACACAGAACAAGATGAATTGTACACATAAACTGCTTTGTTAAATTGCAAAAAAAGATATATAACCTAAAATTAAGATACGTACGGTAAGGAATAGGTTGGGAGGAATGGGTAAGAACATTGAAAGCGGTGGTAGTGATCAAGATGCCCTACATACACTGCTTTGATGAATGGCAACTCATTTGAACAACTGCTTAAGGATAATAAAAATATCTTTAGAAGGGAATATATATATATATCACTTGTGAATATGATCTTTTTAAAAATATTTTATATGATAAAATTAATGATTTGATAACCCTGTAGGTAAAAATTACTGAGACACCTTTAACAGAAAGAAGCACAGCTTCAGTAACATGGGGTGGAGGGAGACAAGGGAAAACAAATTTAGATCTTAGCATTATAGTCCAAGGGAATGTTAAGTAAAATCTTGACTACTGTATAGATGAAGGCAAAAAGAAGGAGGAGGAGGTGGAGGAGGAAGTGGAAGAGGAGGTAGAGGAGGAAGTGGAGGAGGAGGAGGAGGAGGATGGGGAAGGGGTGAGGAGGGAGGAGGGAGGAGGAGGAGGAAAAAAGAAGAAAGACGAAGGAAGAAGGAAGAAGAAAGAGGAGAAGGAGAGCAAGAAGAACAAAAAGAAGAAGGAGGAG
>NW_012267288.1:7767885-7777476 GCF_000151885.1 Dipodomys ordii | reverse complement strand
AAAAAAAAAAAAAGTTACTGCAGACTATCTTTCCATTTAATCTGGAGAACAAGGAGATTTATGATTTCTATTTGGCTTTAATTTATTCTATTACAGGACTATTTTTTTAATTAAAGGAGAGATGTAGACATGGCAACTAGAAAACAAGCTTTTTCTATTACCACAGGATAGGAAACACGTAGAAGACATATGAACCATAAGAGAGTCAGCTATCATTTTCTTATTTAGAAACAAAAATCAACAACATCCCAATTTTCACAATTTGGAAACTTCTGGGCCTTTCTTATATCTAGGGAGTACCCTTCATAATTATGTAACACATTTGAGGCTAGATCTCTGGCTATTACCCATTACCATTAGCCAAATCTAAGAAAAATAACAGATTGTAGGCAAGAGAAACTACTCTCCAGCTTGAGATTTAAATAGGTAAAGCATTTACTTTGATTAGAATGATTTATGGGTGAAGCTGAGAAAGTTTAGATGCTGTTTAAGGAGTAAAATAAGCACATTTAATTTAAAAAAATCTCAGTTGCAATTACTAGGAAAATCCCAGAATATTCTTCCCCATTTCCTATGTCTACATGTAAAACTGAAAGTGGGCTTTATAAAGATGGTATCCAAAATTTTATGGGGAAATTATGTACATTATAACCATATTCTCTTCCTGCATGTAAAATTAATCTCTCCTTCTGCTTCAGTAACTGGGTAATTCTTTTATGATTCTGTTATTGCATATCCCATATATTTATGTATATTTGCCTTCTCTATATGTTCTTGCAATGACTAAACTTTGCTCAATTTTTCCTCTTTGAGAGTATTTTCCTATGGTAGGAACACAGTGGCAGCCTCAAATTCAAATGCCATCTAACATAGTTGCATAATGTAATTGCTGTTTACAGACTTCTTTTATTTGTACAATTTTAGTATATGGCCATATACTAAATAAAATTAGAGAAAACCACAATAAATTTATTGTTATTTATAATAAGCATTGTAAGTAGGCTTAATATACCAAATTGTTGCAATTCCGGGGATAAATCTTTTAGTGATATTCTTGGCATCAAGATGAACATGTTTATAAATATGAACTTAAATTCAATTGTTATGCTGAAGTTGTAGTAACTTAGTGCAAGTTACTGTAAATTAGATTAAAGGGTTAAGTCAAATGCAGAATATTTAGAAAAACATAATAGATCCCAGAGAATTTGTGCCTTTTGCTCATGTGGTTCATCTAATTCACAATTTTAATTATCCTCTTTTAAGGAGATCTTTTGTTTTCCTCTCATCTACACACATACTTCTAAATATTTGTTCTCTGTTCTATTATTTTAGAAACTAGCTAACATTAATCTTACCAATCAGCTCCAAAGTCAAAGTTATTAAAACCTTTCCACAAAATGCTTTGGGACATTTTAACAACATTAAAGTGAATCTTAACTTATAGGCTATCATAGTTGCTCTGAATTTTTTACACATATATTCTGCTGTTGTAAAGCCCTGGAGATTGGGAACAATTGTCATGATTTTATGTGATGGTTTTACACTGTATTTAGAAGCTTATATTTATTCATTCATTTTATTTTCAACTCAGATGCTATTATTACAATCGTTTTATTTCTGCTTCAGTAACTTCCTTAAAAATTTCTTAAGGTTGTTGTTTTTAGTAAAGAAATTTTCGTTTTTATCCTCCTTTGGAAATGTTTTGTTAGATATACATTTATATGGTGAAAATGATTTTCTTATAACAAAACCCCTATTCCAGGAGATTCTAGCTGCTTGTGAAAAATATTTTATTTCCCTATGGTTCTTTCTTTGAAATTCACATGTCTTTCTCTGCTAGAATCTTCTCTGCATTGATTTATTTTTAGTTTCACTCTAGTGAGATTAATGTGGATTTTATTTTACTTTTCCTTTCACAATAATATAGGTTATGTATGTGTGTATGTACCTATGTATGTTCATATGTATGTATGAGTGTGTGTATGTATGTATGTATGTAACTACATCTATTTGTGATGCCTTTGATTTAAAACAGATTTAATACTAGGCAACTGAAAATTAGGCCTAGACACTAAGTCATACATCTATGGATTCTTTTCTTTCCCAAATTCTCAATAATTGGTATTTTCTCTGCAAATTGTTTCTTCTTTGTTTTATTTATCTTCTGTGTTTGCTACTTGGGTTAGATATACATTAGATTTCAAGGCCTTCTAGAGTCTTCTTCCATCTGGTAGTCTCTGTACTGCTTTCTGATGACTTCTGCTGCCCTCTCCAGAACATATGCTCAATTCAGCCTGGCTTTCTATTCAGGTCCATTTACTTTTACTGCCCTTCCTCAATGGCATGCATTTTATTGTTAGGGTTTCGCTTTGGCTATTCACTACTACTGGGATACCTTTATTTTTTATGCATTATTTCATATGTGACTTTGTATTCTATATCTGAGAATTCCTTCATTTGAAGGAAGTAAGGCTTTAATAGAATTTGTTTTTTGCTTAGTCTTAGGTAATGATGTTTGCTTATTTTGCCCTAAGATTCTTGGTGATTATTTCATCATGACAAAGACTGTGAGTCTGCTTGTGGTGCACTTTTTCAGAGAAATTTGTATTTTCTTCGGCCAGGGACCAAGAAGTGGGTTTTCCTTCGCTCCATTCAGGGATAACCATCTAGTCATGCAATTTCTAGTTTAGCCTTGTCCTCTTCCTCCACAAGAGTAGGCTGCAGACTGGTCTTCACAAGCCATCGGGAGAAACTAGATTTTACAGAAACCACGACTCTCCCTTCAGTTTCAAATGATGCCTGTCTTTTGCTCTGTGTTTGGCTAGAGAGTGAAATACTGTTGTATTACTCTTACCATTTGTAACCAGACTAGCAAGACTGTATCAAATAAAGTGTGTATTACATAGGTAATAATTCTGTTGGTATGCAATAATTTGTTAAACTAAGTTTGACATACTAACAGCAATCAAAACCAAATTAAGGTTTTTGATTTAAAAAAATCATTTGACCATGGCAATGCTCATGTTTCCTCAGATTTCATTTGTTTGTTTTTGTGTAGATACTAGAGCTACAACTTGAGGGCCTCTCATTCTTGCTTGGCTTTTGCAAGGTTGGGTCTCTACCATTTGAATTATACCTCCACTTCTGGTGGTTTTCTGCCTAATTGGAAAAAAGTGTTTTACGGACATTTCTGCACAGACCAGCCTTGAATTGAAATTCTCAGAGCTCAGTCAGCCTCCTGAGTAGCTAGGATTCCAGATGTCTGACTAGCTCTTTAACTCTCCCTTTTCCTATGAAATTATAGATGAGAGAGTTATTCTTAGACAGTTTAACTGTTGTGAAATTAAAAAAAATCTTTGCATGATAAGGGCAAATTGTTTTTAAATTTTTAAATATTCATTGAAACTTGCTTTGGCTCCCCAAAATTTTACTTAGTAACATGTCTTCCAGCAGATCTAGCTATCTAGAGCATGTAGGAAAACAAACAAAAACAAAAGCAAAAGCAGAAAATCTTTCAGGAAAACAAAGCACTATGGGATGTGGAAACAAATTTAATGGACTATTACTATTCAGTCTAAGAATATAAATCATTCTCTCTCATTACTTCACCCTTGAAACTGAGAGGTTGTCAGCATTTTATTGTAGTGAAAGCAATTGAGATTATTTTTAGATCATTGGTTATTTTTCAGTTCTGTACGTGAATAAAAGCTCACTCGTTGGGCTATGAAAGAATTAGAGACCAGTGAAGGCAGAGAATGTGTCTACATCATCCCTGGAATTAATTGCAAGGAATAAAAAAGGGAAATAGTGTCAGAGTTTGGCTCTGTCATGTTAATAGTCTTGAAATAAATGTTAAGCAACCCTGATTTCCTCTTGGTTAATTTTTGAACAGTGAACTTTTTTTTAGGCCAAAATGTACTGACTTCCACATTTATTTCATTTCAACTTGACTAAAGTAGTGGAAATCTTACATGTGTTCTTTATCCAAGGGAATCTTAAGTCATGAACATTTGTGCAGATTTATTTAAAGGATGGTATTTTCCCCTTTGGCTAAAGCAATAGCCATTCCCCTCTTAGTACCTGATGTTTAACGGATGACTAATGAAGGTCTTACTGTAGAAATTAGCCTCTCCACTACCTCCTGGATTCAGTTGCCCTACTGAGACTCTCAATCTGCCCTCTACCTTACATGGGCTCCCTGGAGAAAGCTGCAAACAGGTGCTGGGGAACCACACCATTAATTCAGATCAGCAGTGTCAGTTAATTAAATGGAACTTCCTTAACCCAGCCTTTAAAGGTGAATTTGGCTAGGAGTTCAAAATGATTAAAAGAACAGGTTTATTCTCATCCCTCAAGTCAGATTTTTCTTTCTAATTAGATTCCTTACATTTTCATAGGATTTTTTAAAATAAATGAATTGAGAAAATGGGACCAATGTAATGTGAATATAAGATAACTCCTTAATTTACTTGTACATAGATCAGAAAATCAGCATTTCCCAGCACATTTCCATGTATATTCCATACACTTTTACAGCTAGATGGTAACTAAAAAGAAAAGACTTATAAAGCAAAATAAGATAAAACATAGTGGGTTTACTTGAGATATGTGTTGTAGAACTTAACAAATCTGAACCATTCAATATAATGAGTGTTATTATAAATAAATAAGAATTGAGTACAGGATGTGGTGCCTCACATACATATACATACATAAAGCAAAATAATATTATTTATTTAAACATAAACTCTGTTTCAACAATATTCAGTAATAGAATGTTATGAGATTTAGGCTCATGCCTCTAATTGTAGCTCTTTGGGAGGTGAAGATCAGGATTGTAGTTTGAGGTCAGCTTAGATGAAAATTTTGGGACCCCACCCCCACCCCTGCAATCTCAACTCATAATAGGTTAGCATGGTGGCAAGTGCCTGTTATCATATCTATTCTAGAAGAGTAAATAGGAAGAAGATAACTAGGTAAATATGAGACTCTACTCAGAAAATAACCAAAGCCAAAAGTGATTTTTGGGATGTGTTAACATGACTTCTTAGCAAATAGGAGGCCCTAAGCTTTCACTCCAGTACGACCCCTACATAAAAGAAAACTTTGAATTCTTTTTCTTTTATTAGAAGGTTCATGCACCATTACTGTCCAATGCGTGTATTTTAATTATTTATTTCTATAATTATTTTTTTCCTTGATAAGTTTGTGGTGATTGACACATTGAAAGTTGGCAATATTTCATTGTCCACTTTCCCTTTGGTTCTGAGACAAACTCTTTCCTGATGTGTGTCCTTGTCAAGGATGAACTGTCCACTTTGTTTTGCATTCTATTTTTCACATTTTTATCTACTTGACATCAAAGCAAAAATAATAAAAGAAAAATTTCCTCTAGCACTTAATTAAATACTGAGATTTCTTTGAAGAGTAACCCAGGGACCTATGTGCAAGAGAGACATAAACCGTACTTCCTCAAGACTCTGCCTCTGTTGAGATACAACAATGATCTGGAACATGACAGCTGCTATCTTGTAGGAAAGTGTCCTGTACAGGGAATGATAAAATGTGAGCAGCGCCCTTGGGGTTATGTGTGCATACACCCACACGATGTCTCTGAACAACATGAAAGGCAGTTTAGAGGAACACAGTTTCCTCCTGAAGGCCATGCTTAAGCTCCCAGGTGCCTCTGATACAGGACTCTAAAACACAAAGGAAAAAGAAACTGATTTTTCAAATTCATAATATTTAGCTTATATATATATATATCCTTTGAGGGAGGATTCTTTCTTGATCATCAAATTACTATAGCATAGGGTATAGAAATCTTTTACTAGTTGTGGGTACCATCTGATTTTGTTTGTGTGTGTGTATGTGTGTGTGTGTGTGTGTGCGCGCATGTGAAAATACCCATTTCTGGAGCCTAGTACCAGGAGATAATTGATTCCCTCCATGGCATCCTTTGACACTGGGGCTCAAGCTTATACTAACTCATACGCCAATGGACCATTTACCTATCCACAATTATACTTTATATTTTTTTAAAGAAGAAGATACTATTTGCTTGTTGGGATTTTTTTATTGTCTTACAATATTAAAAACAAAAAAAGAATCCTTTGAAAGGACCCTGCTGGAAGTCTACTCAAGCACTCAGTATGGCCAGTTGGGATCACATGATCAGAATAACACAGATTTAGAAAGTTTTCACTATCATACTTGGTGCTGCTGATAAAGGATCAATTAAGGATAAAAAACATTGCTTCCAGACAGAAGTACATGGTAATACTTTTCATCTCTTTCCCAGCTATACTCAGACCCTTTTTAAATATACTCTTATTTTTCTTAATACCTCCATAATAGCTGGAATACAGAAATGTATGTTGAACTGGTAGCTGGGAGTTAAGGTCCCTATGTTAGAGGGGTTGCTCTAGACACTTTCTAAGAACTCAGAGAAGCTTGTCAGCATGTCTACTGTAAAGTCACTGCTACTTCTCTGTTCTTTTTTTTTTTTTTTGGTTGGTCATGGGTCTTGAACTCTGGGCCTGGGTGCTGTCCCTGTGCTCTTCAGCTCAAGGCGATTGCACTACCGCTTGAGCCACAGTGCCACTTCCAATTTTCTTGTGGTTTATTGGAGATCAGAGTCTCATGGACTTTGCTGCCCCGGCTGGCTTTGAACCGCAATCCTTAGGTCTCAGCCTCCTGAGTAGCTAGGATTACAGGCATGAGCCACTGTCACCTGGCTTCTCTGTTCTTTAAGGTTGTTTTTAGATGTTTTAGTTGTTTCTTAGATGTCATATATTTATGTTACCTTCATGAGGCCTGTAAAGTATAATTCCTTAGTAGAGCAAAATTAAAGTTCAAAAAGTAAACACCAAGAGAAAGGTGCTTGTAAAAGGTAGGGTGGGGTCAAGCAGAAAAGGGTAGATGCATGAAGAAAAGATATGGGAGGTACAATAGAAAAACTCAATATAAATCCTACAAAATTGATGAGAATGTTGAAAAAGGTGACTTTGATAAAGTCATGTATTCATAAGCTGTTTTGTTGAATAACAGCTAATTTGTACAGCTACTTAAATATAATAAAAATAAAACATGTAGAGTAGAAAAATATTATTTAATAAAAATAGAAGGTTTGAGCAATAGTGACATCATAAAGTAGTATACTTTGTTTTGTGATATTTGCTTCAGAAAAGGTACTAATGGAATTCTTTGAGAAAGTCATGCTTTCTATATGCTGAGTATCTTGAAATAAATGTGGGAAAATGCTTGTAAAGGTGACTGGGTTAAGAAAGAAGGATTTTCTTTTTGGAATTCAAAATTATTTAGCATTTGGAAAATCGATAGTATTTATCTTGAAATAATGCTGTCACCCAGTCTCTTCTGAAGTATTGAAAATCACGTTTTCATATGATAGTGCAAATCACTTAAAACAGGCTTGATTAAAAATAAGAAAGTCCTTCTCCTTCTCCTTTGTTATCATCAGCATGGAATCTCTTTGATGATTTATACTTAAGACAGATATTGATTTCCATCCTCCCCCTCTGCCCTATAAGTACTCATCTATTTTCAGTCCAGTGTGGTGAGTATTAGGTCAACACAAGGTTAGAATATGCAGACCAAAACGAATTATTTTTTTCAGAAAACAAGGCAAGAATGTCTTCAAAACACCGTAATTCTCTGTAACCTATCTTTTAACGCTCAAATAAAGAAACTACAAAATTCAGACTCGGGTGCAACTTCCTTGTTTTATATTTCTTAAGAAATTCATATTTAATATTTTACATTCCTTCAGGCCAACACACACTTTGTATATCATTTTATGGAGGTGTATTCTTGGGACCAATTAAAAATCATCAGAATTATGAACATTTCAGAGAAACAACAATACAGAAGATGAAGACTCACCATTTCTAATTTTTTTAAAACCTGTTACATTAAGCCCTGAGCTAGTTGTTCATGTCTACAATCCTACCTACTCAGAAGGGTGAGATCTGAATCTCCTGGTTCAGAGACAACTTCAGCAGACAAGTCTACCACATACTTAGGTCAAACTTTATGAGTGTAAACAAACAAAATAATTCATGAGCAAAATCTGAACCTAAATGTAGAACCTAAACATAGGGAGGGAAGGAGGAAGACAGGGGAAGCGTTGGGGTTATGAATAGAATCAAAGTACATTTTTATGCACCTGAGTTGTTGCAATAAGTGTCTTTCATTTGTGGTAGCTGGAATGTGCCTATAAGTCTACAAGTAAACACTCTGGGTGGTAAGCAAGGGGTTACAAAGGAATTAACTAAATTTTAATAGACTCTATGGAGAGTGCAAATAGTGTAATTCTTTAAAAAGGATAAAGTCTTTGATCCATTTGGAGTTGATTCTAGTGCAGGGTGAAATACAAGGATCTAGCTTTAGTTTTCTACAGGCGTTTAACCAGTTTTGCCAGCACCATTTACTGACGACGAGGCTGTCTTTCTTCCATTCCATTTTTTTAGCTCCCTCATTGAAGAATAGGTGGCTATAGGTCTGTGAGTTCATTTCTGGGTTTTCAGTTCTAATCATTGGTCCTCAAGTCTGTTCTCGTGCCAGTACCAAGCTGTTTTGATTACTATGGCTTTGTAGTAAAGTTTGGAAAATTTGGTATTGATATCCCTCCAGCACTGTTCTTTCTGTTAAGGATCGTTTTTGCTACTCAGAATCACCAGTCAACTCCAAATGGATCAAAGACCTCGAAGTAAAAGCAGACAAATGATCACAAACAAGACCATACTAAAGCTACCAGCACAACTATGTTTATTACAGCATTATTTATCATAGCTAAGATATGGAACCAGCCCAGATGGCCCTCAGTAGATGAATGGATCAAGAAAATGTGGTATATATATATATATATACAATGGAATTCTATGCCTCCATCAGAAAGAATGACATTGCTCTCATTTGTTAGGAAATGGAAAGACTTGGAAAAAATCATATTAAGTGAAGTAAGCCAGGCCCAAAGAAACATAGGTCCCATGGTTTCCCTTATTTGCAGTAACTAGTACATGTATAGGACAAGCAGAAAAGGTTAAAAGCTATGTACATATGACCATATAATATGATGTTAAGCGAAATGAATCCTAAGGTAAGGGCATAAATATCTTTTTTTCTTTCTTTCTATTGCTTCTAACATATTTATAATGTACCATGTGATTCTTTTGTTGCTTTCTATGTTCCTCCTCCATGGTATAACCCCTATTTTCACTGTATTTGATCTTGGTGCCCTGCATCTTGTATATATACTTCTCTAATTCAGGGCAGGGAAGGTAAAGAACAAAATGCTTAAATAAGAATACAGGGTTGATTGTTCAACCACTCTGGAAAGCAGTATGGAGGTTCCTCAAAACACTCCACATAGAGCTCCCCTATGACCCAGCAATCCCACTTTGGGCATTTACCCAAATGTTTACTAACAAGACCACACTAAAGTTACCAGCACTACTATGTTTATTGCAGCATTATTTACTATAGCTAAGATATGGAACCAACCCAGATGCCCCTCAGTAGATGAATGGATCAAGAAAATGTGGTATATATACACAATGGAATTCTATGCCT
>NW_012267288.1:7766925-7767505 GCF_000151885.1 Dipodomys ordii | reverse complement strand
AAACAAAGGAGGAGGCTACAATGCTTGATAAGAAATGTACTCATTATCTTGCCCATGTCATTGTAATTTGTACAGTATTTTCACACACACACACACAAAGAATACAGGTTGACCCATTATAACAATGAGATGTACAAAACACTATGTTGAAAACAAATTTTGCAACCTCAGCTTGTGGGGGGGTGGTAGTTTGTGGGAAGTAAGGGATAGTAGGGGGAAAACAAAGGAGCAAACAACTATGCTCAATAGGAAATGTACTCATTACCTTGCTCATGTAACTGTAACCCCTCTGTACAACATTTTTACAATAAAAAGTGTACCCAAAAAGGACAAAGTCGAAGCTCAGCAAAATAAGTACCAAGAAAGGGTTACTTGCCAGACTTGGGGGTGGGGACCGGAGGGAGAGAGGGAGAGAATGAAAGAAGGGAGAATTCAGGTCAGTGTTCATTGCATATATATATACAACAGCATTAAGAACTATAGGGAAAAAAATGGCAAAGCCTCCCATGCTCCTGGATTGGAAAGATTAACATCGTGAAAATGGCAATACTTCCCAAGGCTATCTACAAATTCAACGCAA
>NW_012267288.1:7736063-7764161 GCF_000151885.1 Dipodomys ordii | reverse complement strand
ATATATATATATATATATATATATATATATATATATATATATATATATATATATCACTCATTTCTCCTTTAGCATACTTATTTCTAACAAGAAGATCAATATTTTATAACAATTCATGGGAGAGTTTCAACTGGTCACCAATAATTTGTTTTAGCATCATTTTTGAGCTTCCTTCCTCCTGTTGATTTCCTCATGCACTGTGACTGCATATTCACATACTCCTTTCTATTTTCAGTCCTTTCATATATCAGAATTATCTATTCCTCTTCCTTTCTCCTGATTGGCTCTTTAGTCAGATGCCTTTATAACTACTCTAAATGTCCCTATTCTTGTCTATGTCTGCATTTCTCAGCTTCCAGCTCCTCACTATTTAAACTATAGATCTTTTTCCTGTGTTCATGCCTGCACACACACGTGTGTGTGTGTGTTTGTGCATGCCCACACCACATCTATTTATTTAAGATTTTTCCATTTTAGCTTAGATGACAGGCGTGCACCAATACACTAGCTTCTTCTATTGAGAAGGACTCTAAGGGAATTTTCTGGCCAGTCTAGATAGTCCAGAAAATTTCCTAATATCAGGCTCATCAACCTAATATCTATAAATGTGCTACAAATAGCTATAACCTATCAGCTACAAATATGCTTTGAAAATAGATCTCATTAACGTTTCTAACCAGGCTGGTCTTTATAATCCTCTTCCTAGCTTCCCAAGTAGTTAGGAATACAGAAACATGTCCTTGTTGCTCTAGCTTTCTTATTTTTGAAACATGTTCTTTCCTTGTTTCTGAAAAACTACTTTCTGATTGTCCTCTTATTCAATTATCTGAGCCTCTTTTCCAATTCTTTCATAGCTCCCCAACTTTTCAACTTTAGAATGTCCCCAAGACTCTTAAAACAATGCATTTTTTTTGCTTACTATAATCTGAATCAGCTTTAGGACTTTAAATACAATCACTGGCTAATGGCACCACAATTACATGTTTATGCAGATAATTCTGCTGAAATCCACCCTCAGAAATCTACCTGCCTACCTGACATCACTACCTGCATATGGTTTGGTTCTTTATCAAGACTGGGGCTGTGTCTCCCAGTGTTCCTACGATGTGAGATTTGAATGGTGAAAATGAATTAACAGTCTTTGCGCTAGCAAGGTCTGTACCTGTGTCCATTCTGGTGCCTCTTGTTCATAAAATACTGGCTCATCTTGTTTGCTACATGGGGTGGCACTGATGGGGTGCCACCGATGCTAGCTACTCCCTCTATCCTGGCACAATGTGAGCTTTTTTGAGTCTTGGGACAGACAGTCATACAGTTCTGTGGAAAAGAGTACTGTCTCTTCTATAGGTGTTCAAATTTGAAAGTATTGAAGAGGTGCATCCATAATCTAATATGTTCTCATATGACAGTATGTCTCAGTTCATCCTTACTCTCCCCATCTATTACCAACTGCAACTACCAAATACTAACAGAGATTTCCATCTTGTTACCAGTAAATACAATTGTGTCAAATCAGTTACTTTGTGATGTTTCTGTGAGAAGTCCCTTATTTGATACCATTCACAGGGATTTTACCTTCCCATTTGAATCCCAACATATCTATACAGATATTTTTCCCCTGAAAGTACTAGAACCACTTAGTCTGTTTGTTTTCTTACTACCTCCATGAAAAAGTAAGCTCTACTTGACCTGTTAAATTCATGGTCATATCTGTATATCTGACCCACATTAACTATTCTTATATGTTTGTCAAATAAAAAATAAAAATGTATTTTGCAAAGAACATTTTTGGTCCATCACAATACCAACATATGAAGAGGAATAATGATCAGGCTCAAGTACAATATTCTTGAAACACAAATTACAAATATTGGCTTTAGAGGAAAGAAGCAAGTCAATTTTTTGAGAGCCAGAGAAAAAGGATCTTTTTTTGTCTACCAACAGGTTGAATTACAAAGAGTCTATGTACTACTAGATGCTTGTCATGAAAACTGGCAAGGTTATTTTCTGAATGTGCAACCTGCCTAGTTTTGTCAACTGCTAAAGACTAATCAACACTGGTTCACAGTCAGGGACTAAAATTGCTATAAAGGAAGAAAGCTTGTCAATTATGCAGTTATGCTCCACTTCAACATTGCTGTATAGTTGCAAACAGACATTTGGCAAAAGTGTTGAATGAAGCAAGACACATCATCGCAGGCATACAATGTTTTCTCTTCTGTAACACTGTAGGTTCTGCCTGAAATTTGTTTATTTTGTGAGATAAATTCTCCTTTCAAAAAGGCAATGGTGTTATTAATTAAACAAAGGAAGAAGCGACTGAGGTGGGATTGTGAGAAGCCAAAGTTGTTAAATGGATATGAGCCCTTGTACTGAAAACTTCCCCAGTGGTTCGCTAAGCTGTCACCGTTTTAGTGTGTTGGAGGAAATGTGCTCCAAGATTTGTGTTAGTGTTGGCAAAGAAATGAACTAATTTTAATTCGCAACTCCTAAATCTGACATCAGTCCAAGAACTTTGCAGCTAAACTTATCTGCCTTTCCACATAGCCAATAATTACATTAAGGCGATTACATGGGAAGATAACTGTCTACCTAATATAAATGGAAAATTGAAATTTAGGAAAAATGTACTTTTTAAAATTAAAAAGTCTTTATTAAACCGAAGGGTTACAGTTACATAAGTGAGGCACAAAGGGTAGATTTCTTTTTGGAGAAGAATTTGTCCTTCCAACCTTTCAAAATTTTCAAGCTTAGCAAAATTTCTTATTCTTGTAAGAGCACAGAGGATTCATGGGAGACATTTTGCCTTTGTTACCCATTTGGCTACAAAATTAGATTACTTCTGGCCACTTCTGCCAAAATAAATATTATTAAAATACTATGTTCTCCAGCTGCCAGTCAGTATGTAAGGTCCATGAAAGATAGTGTTTTACCATAAATGTGCCTCTTGCTCATCATAAAAATACACATTGAATGTCTCAAAGTTCAGGACAGTTTCAGCTATTTTCTTCCTTATTACTTATAATATACAAAATAACTTTTACTGTCTTAAAAGGAAGATCTTTTTCCTTAGCAATGTATTTGATGTCGATTTTTTTTAGTGTACCTAAATCTTCAAGTTTTGTAATCATTGTGATACTAAAGATAGGATTAATGGCTGATTTGGGACTTGAAAAAAATCTTAATTTTCTTGCAGACAATTGTTTCAAAGAGGGAGATGCATGCTGAAAACAAGAAGGTCCAAATAAGTTTCTATTGAAAAGGTGGGTATGAGTCAAGGGATGGAGTGAAGGAGAATAGATTAGCACTATGCAGTTTGCTGCTGGGAAAAAAGTCCTTATTCACATTACATTAGTTTAAATGACTTTTTAAAAATAGCCCTGTTTCAAAGGTGTGTTTTCAAATTCTAATTGTAAAGAGTTCTTGAAAATTTTAATGTTGTTAAACATATAACTCAAAATGTTACCATTGTTCAAAACCTAAACACAAATTAGAACACACACACACACACACACACACACACACACACACACAGAATCTACCTTTGTTTTTATTGTTGCTCTCTTGAATTGTGCCAGGACTTGCATTTGCCAACAGAGGGCAATAGTCAAACTGGGATAGACTACATCTATCATTTTTGCAACTTCTAATGAGGTAAAAGGACACATAGAATCTCATCTGCTTTTATGGATATTGCTGTGTAATTGCAGTGTAATTATGGCATACAACAGCTTCAGAAAATTATCTCTCAAGAAAACAGCTGGTTCTTTTTAACAAACTGAGATGTAATCTCGTCAATTTAAAAAAAGTCTGAAGAAAATTTTCCAAAAATATATCCCCATAATAAACAAGCAACAAAAAAATGAAATGACAAAAAATTTAAATGGGTAAAATCTAGAGCTTCTGATAGGAAAAAGGAGACAAATGTACAAGTATAGAAAATTATGAAGGTGAGAGTTGCTTCTGATACACTGGTTTATATTACAGTATAAACAGATTTATTAGAAAGATTTTTCCAAGTGTTTTTAATATTTGTATAATTACATAAATGAACATATATGTTCCATACACCACACAGACAGACACACACACACATACATACATACACACACACACACACACACACACACATATACAAATCTATATATAAAGAGATGAAATAAAAAGAATAGGATATTTTTATAACTAGTGTCTTTGAAATAATTGAAGTTGAAATAATTCTAGAACTCTGTATTTGTAACTTTATTAGGCTTTAAACATACTAACGATTTAGCACATGATCAGCTCATTCTACAAAAGTTCTACATAGGGCTGGAAAGGTGTCTCAGTGGTAGAGTGCTTGCCTTGCATGCATGAGGCCCTGGGTTTGATTCCTCAGCACCACATAAGCAGAAAAATCCAGAAGTGGTACTGTGGCTCAAGTGGTAGAGTGCTAGCCTTGAGCTGAAGAGCTGAGAGACAGTGTCCAGGCCCAGAGTTCAGGTACCATGATTGACTAAAAAAAAAAGTTCTACATACAAAAATGAAGGCACAAGACAGGTCAGTAAGGAAATTAATAGAGAATTTATTTTAATCAGTGACTTATTTTAATATAATTTTAAAAATTAAGCCCTTTAGAGTAATTTAAAGAGGTTTGAGCTTATTAAATAATAAAATATGCAATGTCAGAAATACTTACTCTCATAAATTCAGATATTGACGATATTTAGGCAATAATTGTTGAGAGGGATCAGGAAGGGGTAAGTAGGAGAAAAATGAGGGATGGGGTAAGATTGTTTAAAAACAAATGTACTCAACATCTTATGTAACTGTAACTCCCCTGCTCATCACCTTTTCTATAAAGAAATAAAATTGCATTAAATATACAAAATTTAAAACAAAAGTACATATCTGTAGATAACACACACAAATCATTTATGTTAAATAAATATTTAGAAATTAAAATGACTCCTAAAGTTTTGTTTTGCTCTCAATTTTTCAGGATAACAGTAAACAATATTCACGGTTGTTCTCTAAATGAGGTTCCTGGACTTTGAGCAGAAATATCCTGGGAAAATATTAATTCCCAGTCTATCTCCATTCTTAATTTACTAATGCAGGATTTCTAGGGATAGGCTCCAGAAATCTGTGTTTAAACAAACCTACAATGATTTTGAAGTATATGAACATTTCTGAAGTTCTCTTAGTGGATATGTTATTTCCATAAATGTTGTAATTCCAACAGTTTGAATAATCTTGTTTCTAGGCTTGTTTCCAAACAAGTTTCTCTTACCAGGCAGATTGGTTCTTTTTGACTATAGAAGAAAACTTTTGAAAACTGGGTTTCTTGACAGATGCTGGCACAGATGTGGGGGGAAAATAACCTTATTACATTGCTGGTGGGAATATAAACTTGTTCAACCACTATGGAAAGTGGTATGGAGGTTCCTCAGAAAACCTAACATAGAGCTACCCTATGATCCAGCAATTCTACTACAGGACATTTATCTAAAATATTACAAATCAGGATACAATAAAGCCACTTGTACAACCATGTTCATTGTTGTACTGTTTGCCAAACATATATGTAAATGTCTCATATGCTCATCTATGGATGAATGGATCCAGAACATATAGCAAATATACACAGTAGAATTTTAGTCATTCATTAAGAAGAATGATATTATTTATCACATCATTTTCAAAGAAATGGAAAGACTTGGAAAAATAATTTTAAGTGAAGTAAGTCTGGCCCAGCGAGACAAAGTTGCATGTTCTTTCTCAAATGTAGAAGCCAGAATTAATTTATAGCTGTACAAGTAAAAACATAGGAGGTAGTATACAAGTGCACATGAATGCATTAACTGAAGTATGATGTGTTCAGGGAAGATTTCAAATTGTAATTTCTTAGAACAAACTCACAGTCCAATAAAATGAATACCAAGAAACTGGCACTTAAAAATATGAGGGGGAGATGAAGAGAAAAGGGGTAGAGGAATGAAGAGCCATAATATTCAATGTATATCATATGAAGACTAAAAAAAAACTAATTGAGGGAATGGGAGGATGGGTTGGGAAAGATGAAAGTCTATCAAGATGTCTTGTACTTATAAACTGATTTGTTGGATGGTACTTTTTTTTAGTACAACTACTTAAAGATAATAAAATATGTTAAAAACTGAGCTTAAAGTCAAATCATTATAAAAAACTTTCTGAAATTAACAAAGGAATTTAGACTTTATAAATTCGTAACCATAATTTATTATTTAGGAACTTATATAACTTGACACTGAAAGGGATAAAAAGTTACCAAGTATCAAAATCTATTTTGATAAGTAAATTAAATGTTATATCTAAATTTTCTAATCTGTATATTTTTGTGTGCCAGTCCTAGGGCTTGAATTCGAGGTTTATGCCCTCTTCCTGAACTGGCTCAAGTCTGGCACTCTACCACTTGGTTCACAGCTCTACTTTGGGCATTTTCCTGGTTAATTGAGCTTTTCTTGGACTTTCCTGTTCGGGCTGGATTTGAACTGTGATCCTCAGATCTCAGCTTCCTGAATAGCTAGGATTCCAGGTGTGAGATACTGTTTATAATTACATTAGAAGCTATGGTTTCAGCATTTTTAAAAAAAATAAATTTTATTTGATTGTAAAGATGCTGTATAGAGGGTTACAGTTACATGAGTAAGGTAATGAGTACATTTCTTGTCGAACATTGTTATCCCCTACTTCATTGTCCTCCCACTATTCCTTCCCTCCCCCACCTCCCTCACTCCTCACCCCCTCCCCAAAGTTGTGAAGTTCATTTCCAATAGACTGTCCTGTGGGTATCATTGTTGCAATGGGCCATCCTGTGTCCTTGTTTCAGCAGTTTGTAGGAGGTATCTTTTTTTGCACTGTTCGTATAAATATAAGAGAATAAAAGTTTTTCAATAAATGAAAATAAGGTCCATCAATCCCACTTTGTGGTATAATTTTCTACAAAAAATACTTACATATAGGTATAGGTATAAATGAGAGGGAAGAATTTTGCTGTGTTAAATGTAGCAGAATAATTATTCTAAAGGCCGTGGACGTGTGAAGATAGATTAAAAAAAAAACAACATTGTTTGAGAAGACTCCTCTCTTTGGTACAATGTATGCAGTGCCAATGGAGAGCACAGAGCTTTTGAAAACTTTTGCTGAGAAGGTATTTTCTGATGTTTATTCTGTATGTATTCATCACACCTGAGAGCTTGTATCTCACATCCCTTTTCCTTTCTGAAGGAAACCCAAAAGTATTTCTCTCTTAGGCAAAGACAGAAGATTTGTGTTGTCTCCATGGTGTTTACCATCCAAGGCTCCCTCTACAATGAAGTAGTAAAAATATAACACTGGTCAAAAAGAAATATTCTCTTCTGTAACTATAACCCCTCTGCACATCACCTTTACAATAAAATTAAATTAAAAAATACATGTCTCTCTTCAATTGTCTTCCTTTCCTCTTTATTGTAATTACCAATCTAGGGACTCCTTTTCCTAGATTTCTTGTCTGTTTTTATTCCTACTGTTCTCTTTTATTGACTGCAATTAATGTATTCAGACCCTCACATTTCCCTTCAGTGGTTCCTACAACCTCTTCTCAGTGTTCAGATCATGAGTGGAAGCCAGGGTCATGGTTTACTCACCAAAATTAGAAAGCATCCTGCCCTTGCTAGCTGTCCTCACTGATACGGGTCTGAAACTATGTTTGAACCAGTGAATGATATCAGTAACAAAGAACTTCTCTAAGAAATCATATTCCCTGATCATTATGCAATGGAAAACAAGTCTGCTCTTTTTACCTAAATACTCACATCTCAAGTATTATATGAATAATGGACAAAGGGCATGGTAGAAGGCAGGAAATGAAGTGAAAGCATTTGATGAGTGATTAAGAACAAGGGGAAGGGAAACAAGTGTTATTATAGTTGGAACCTGGTCTGGAAAGTAGGCAGAAAGGAGAGGAGCAACCTCCTAGCTGTAAAGTGTCTTGTCACACAGTAGTGTTAAAACAATACCCACAAAGAAGGGAGGAGGAACCACCTCAATTCCAGGATAACATAGAATTTTCCACCTCCAGCTTCTTGGCAAAGAGAATAATTTGTCTTAATGGTACTGGTTTGTGACTTTTATTATTTCTTTTTGGAGGGATTGCAACTGCAACTCAGGGTCTCAGAGTTGCTAGGAAAGAGCTCTACCGCTTCAGTTACATACCTCAGCCCTTTGTCTTTGTTTTCCAAACGAGTTCTCATATTGTTGGTCCAGGCTATCCTCAGACTATGATTCCCCTACCTATATCTCCCATATAGCTAGGATGATAGGTGGACACTCACATGTCTAGCTTTTTTGTTGTTGAGATGGAATCTTGCTAAGCTTTTGTTTGTTTGAAACAAACAAGTCACTGTGATTATAAGCATGAGTCACTGGGTGCAGCTTTAAATTTCATTCTTTACAAATTAAAGTTGACATAAATAATCACTGCAATGGTGATCCATTCACTTGATTTCTAATACTTCTTGGTAGAAGCAAAAGTGGGTGTACCTACAGCTACTCTGTGAGTGGTACTTAAGTTGCTCAATATGCTATCTTCTTCATACTCAAGCCAAAAGAGACTTACTTTATTTCTGAAAACATTGTTGAAATACAAATCTTAAAAATTTAAAGGAAGGCTTAGCACTGGCAACTCGTCTGTGATGTTAGCTACTCAGGAAACTGAGATCTGAGGATGATGGTTCAAAGTAAGCCAGGGCAGGAAAGACCATGATACTCTTATTGCAAATTAACCACCAGAAAACTAGAAGTGGAGCTGTGGATCAAAGTGGTAGAACACTAGCCTTGAGCAAAAAGAGCTCAGGGACAGTGCCCAGACCCTGAGTTCAAGCCTAAAGGTTGTGATACACATCTGAATACCTCTTTCTTCATCCGCTTCATTTTACTGTTAAAAGTCCACCACAATGTTCCAAATGTGACTAGAATTATTAGTAACTACTCTCACCTGGAAGACTGCTTCTAAGAGCACACTTTTCTTAAGCTCAAACTGTGTGACTTTTTTGTATTTATTGTTATGTCAACTTTGAGCTCTTTTAATCCTGACCCACAGAATTTGTGATTACAGCTTGTTGTAAACTTCATAGGCCCCTGAGCTTCCTTAATGAAGAAATAGTCAGTCTCTGAAAGAATAAGATCATTTTTAAAGGTAGTTTCCTTAGGCTAGCCTTCAACTCACAATCCTCCTGTCTCAGTTTCTCACGTGCTGTGAGTAGAGGTTTATGGTACCATGCTACTCAAGCAGGAAGATCATACTTTCAAGATTTCATACACAGGAACACTTAAGTGCAGGAGCTTCCTCTACATGGTACATAGTCTAGGAATTCCTTTATGGAGGTGGCCATACATCTAATGAGAGAAAGGGGTTCTGGTTGAAAGTCTGTCTTTTCCTCTAGGATGTCTCTTGCAACCCACACTCAGACTTGCTGAATTGTTCTGCAAAATTGACATTCCCTCAGTTTTACCAACCAGTCATCAAACTGTTCCACCAAAAGAGCAGACAAAGCTACATGTTTACAGTGATGACTCAAAAAGTGGCATTCGATGCACTCTGCAACATGTAAGTGTCAGTAAGGAATCCCTGTCCTGGAAAAAACTACTTCCAATTAAATTTTTTTAAAGAAAGGAAATGAAGGTCGGCTAGGTTGTTACACTTTTCTAAGACTAAAGTCCACTTTTCAATCAGCTTATAAAATTGAAAATAATTTCTGTATTACTCTCAGGGTGTGGAGGGAGCCTACAGAGCATAGTACCTGGGACTTTATTATATACTAATATTACATTGCAGCTTTTATTAATACATTCCCTCTTAGTTCTATTGCAAAATCCATACTCTGAATTTTTTAATGAACTTATTAGCTTACATTCACATGTTCTGTTGTGTCAGAAAATTGGTGAAGACAATTATTAACTAAGAGGCTAATTCTCTTGGGAGAGACCTTCAAACTGTGACACAGACCCTCAACACAACTTATTATCTGTTTGACTTTTAAAATTAATCACATGCAGATTTTGAATCACAATTTCACACATGCCAGACCATGTCTATAGGCTCTGTCCATCCAAATGTGCAAGTAGATTTTGAGTCTGAATGTGATATTCTATGCATTTTTGTCACTCAAATTACACTTAGAGACTTCATACATGTTGGGTTGAACCCTGCTATTTAGGTTTAATGTGGTAAACACTTCAACAATCTTTTTTGTTTAATCTTAAATTTTTAATAAGAGGTATAATAGATACTATTCCTTTAGAAAGCTGCAAAAATTTCATTTAAATGCATTACAGCCAATTTCCTTTTAAAAGGTAATTATACATTTAATTACATAAGAATCTGCTTGTACCTGAGTATTTTATTAGCACAAAAACTAGAATGCTAGCTATGTCCTCTGCCATGCAGAAGCTCCACAATTTCATGAAATCCCATTTGTCCAACCTTTGATTTGTTGTGTTTCTGGGTCTCTATTAAGAAAATTTCAGCCTGTGCCAAGGAGACCTAGGGTTTCTCCTATTCCATCCTGTAATGTTTTCAGAGTGTCTGCTTTAACTCCAAGGTCTTTGATCCATTTGGAGTTGATTCTGGTGCAGGGTGATATATAAGGATCTAGCCTTGTTTTCTACAAGCAATTAACCAACTTTGCCAACACCATTTACTGAAGAGGCTGTCTTCCTTCCATTCTATTTTTTTAGCTCCTGTATCAAAATTAGATGCTATAGGTCTGTGGGTTCATTTCTGGGTATTCAATTCTATTCCATTGGTCGTGAAGTCTGTTCTTGTGCCAGTACCAAGCTGTTTTGATTACTATGGCTTTGTAGTAGAGTTTGAAATTGATATTCCTCCAGCACTGTTCTTTCTGTTAAGGATTTTTTTTTGCTGTTCAGGGTTTTTTATTGTTTCATATGAATTTTTGGATTGCCTCTTCTATTTCCTTGAAGAATGAGGTTGGAACATTGATAGGTATTGCATTGAATTTGTAGATAACCTTGGGAAGTGTTGCCATTTTCACCATGTTGATCTTTCCAATCCAGGAGCATGGGAGGTTTTTCCATTTTCTAAGTTCTGTTTGATTTCCTTTTTCAGGTTTTTAAAGTTTTCATCATAGAGGTCCTTCACTTCTTTGGTTAAGTTGATTTCTTTGTTGCTTTGTATGTCTCTCCCCTGGTGTAACCCCTGTTTTCACTGTATTTGATGCTAGTATAATTTGTGGAGGGGAAGGGAAAAAACAAATTGTTTAAATAGGGATACAGGTGGACCCATTGCAACGAGATATACAAAGCGTTATGTCAAAAAATGAACTTTACAACTTTTTTGCGGGGTAGGGTATGGGGGAGGGGAGAGGAGATAGGAAGGGATGGTAAGGAGAAACAAAGGAGGAGGCAACAATGCTTGATAAGAAATGTACTCATTACCTTGCTCATGTAATTGTAACCCCTTTGTATGATCTTTTCACACACAAAAAAACTAGAATGCATTCTAAGGAATGGATCACAATGAAGTTTAATAAAATGCACAAACAAAATCAAACATTATCAAGTTATAACAAGCTGTAATATGTTCACAAGGAAGTGTAGAACTGACATGTTTTTATCAACACAACACAGCAAAGGCCCTGGATGTCTGTTTATGACTTGTTGCATGATACTGGGAAGAATGTGTCAGAGATTTCTGAGAAACAGGTAGGCATTGCTATCACCTTACACATCCTTTCTGAGAATGCAAGTTAACTGAAATATTAAGTGGATAAATATTTAATTCTTGTCTAGAGGACAAGATAAATTAACTAGGACAATAGCTGCATGAAAATGCACTTGCAATGATGATCCGTAGTTCTTAATACTACATGTGGGAATATAAGCAAATGCTTTCATTGCACCAAAAAATAAATAAATAAAATTGCATCAAAGTTCACAGTTCTAGAATGTCTAAACCAAAGTCAACTTTTATTGATAGTTAAAGCAGTGAAACCACTTTTATCGATCAGTTTTGTGTGGTAGATGATGTACTGTGAGACACACATCTATAATATGCTATATGCAGCATTATAAGTAGTTGGGGCAATATATTAAAAGTAATGTTGATGTTCAAAACAAGTTCTGGCTGATAATTAAATCTTGAAACTTCTATTGTACTTATTTCACCATGGATTAAGCATCAAGAAATTTACTGAGTCTTTAACGCACATTTCCTTCATGAGATTTGGAAAAATATCCCCCCCTTTCTTCATTTTCTCCTACCCTGTTACATATTAAAAGAAATCCTTGCTAAAGTTTTTTGAAACAGTAGAATTTACCCTAAAACAGACTCAAAACTGACTCAATTCTAGATTAAAAGCTTCTCTGTTGGGTGGGAGAGGCTGGTGCTGTGATTTAAACTCAAAGTCTCATCATAGTCTTTTTTGCTTATGTCTGGTTCTCTATTTCTTGAGCTATGTGTTCAGTCCAGCTTCTTGCTGGTTAATTGGAGATTAAGTCTCCTAGCCTTTTACGATCAGGCTGACTTCAAACCATCATCCTTTTACTCTTAGCCAGATTGAGTCACTGGCCTCAGGCTAAAATTGATGTAGAGAATTAAAATGAAGATATATCTTTGTATGCTATCGAATAATATTTTAGTACTCTCTGTATACAGAAGACAGTAGTTAAGAATTCATAAAACATTCAACATAACATTCTTGAGTTACATTTCAGAGGGAAATGACAGGATTAAATATATACATTGTGTGTTATATACGTGTATAGTTGTACATAATAAAAAGTCATAAATGCATCCCCATTGTGTCTAAACACATGTGAACAACCATTGAAAATTAGTACTAATAGTACTAAGCCACAAAAACAGTTCTCACAGTAGGGAAATATCTGTATTTTTATTTTGCCTTGTTGAATTTTTGTTCAATTATGCCTTAGTAAATAATTTTGATACACTAGAGGATCATAAAACAAGTTTTCAATAAATCATAGCTTGAAAAATCTTCCTCTAAACCTATGAAAACTCAGAATTCTAACAAAATGAAAAAGAAATAGACTGTTAGTAGCATTTATAAAGGTGTAGATTCTAAGGACTGAGATTTAACGTGTGCATTTCAGTGCTAGTGACAATTCCAGCTTTACTGTCCTGTGAAGTTCTGCTTCTCAGTGGCCTGCTTTAACTCAATATTTGATTCACATCCTTGCCTCTGACTTCTTTCTTTCTCCAGTTTTGTAATGTTCACTAGTTGAGTCCAGGAACTGAACATATACCACAGTCCAACTGCAGCATACATGTGTCTTAATCTCATCTCTACAAGATGCACACTCACAATCACAAATCAAACCAACATCCTCAAAAAGTACAAGTACTTACCAAAGTCTCTGGAATAGAGCGCCAGAAATGTAAATTGATAGCAAAAGCCAAACTTTACACAGAAACAACCAAGTCTAATGCCACATGGTGTGAGGATAAGCACATTCCAATTCCCTTTCAAAATGTTCCTTCCTTTCTTTCTTTCTTCCTTCTTCCTTCCTTCCTTTCTCCCTCCCTCCCTTCCTTCCTATCTTCTTTTTCTTTCTTTTTCCTTTTCTTCCTTCTTCCTTTTTTCTTCCTTCCTTTTCTTCTTCATCTTCTACTTATCCTCCTCCTCTACCTCCTCCTCTTTCTTCTTCTTTTTCTCTTCCTTCTCCTTTTCCTTCTCTTTTCCCTCCTGTTTTATGTTCTCTTATTCCTATTCCTTCCTCCTCACCTTTTTCTTCCTCTTTCATGCTATTTTCCACCCTGTCTTCTGGGAACTTCTTATATAAAACAGTCTCACACTTTTAGTTTTAATTTATATATTTTTGTACCTAATACCAATATAAAATAATATCAGAAATAAAACTGGCATAAAAATCCTCCTTTAGAAGCTGGACTTGGTGACACTCACCAGTAATCTCATCTATTCCAAAGACAGAAACAAGAGGATCACAGTATGAGGCCAGACCTGGTGAAGTTCATGTGAGATTGTATTTTAAATAATGAACAACAGCACAAAGACTGAAGATATGTCTAACTTGGTACAATATTTGTCTAGAAAGTAGGAGACTCTGAGTTAAGTTTGTAGTACCAGAAAAAGAAAAAGAGAATAAAGAAAATAGAAGGGAAGGGAAAGAAAAGCAAAAAGGAAAAGAAAGGAAGAAAAGATGATAAGAGGAAGTGCTGGGAATGCCTTTGATAATTTTCTCTTTCGTTACATATTCCCTTACCCAGCACATGTCCTTTTTGCCAAACTCAACTATCTGTGGATATTACTCAATTATTCTCTGTTATCAGGCCCTTCTACATCTCCTTCATTTTTTGTCTCTGCTGTCTTCCCTTCCTTTAACTTCCTTTCTGCTCATTTACATTTCATGTGTAAGTAAAGATCCCATTGCCATTTGGGAATGACTATTCTAGCAGAGGGAAAGTGTAGCTGAAGGGAAAGCAAGCATTTAGACACCTAGCACTTGAGCCATTCTCAACCCTTTTGGCTTACTTTATTATCTCAGTTATCTTTCAAATAGGCTTGGATAATTATGTCCACTCCTTATGCTAGCCTGGACCAGGATACTCTTATTTATGTTTCCCACATAATTGGGATGCCTGGCATTGCATTCTTTTTCTTCAGTGGTTGAGTTGGATTCTCATGAACTTTTTCCCTCAGCTGGCCTAAAATTGTGATCTTTCTGAATTTTGTACTTCTTACCAGATCTTTTATGTGATTTCTTCTTGTTCCAATCACAAATGTTTACATGCATGATGTCTGCTGCACTTACTGTGTGCCCTTATTGAAGGGCAGATGTTACTGCTGACCTCATTCTGGTATTGGAGAGGATCTTTCAGATCTTCCTCAGCCAGATTACAACCACCACCCATTCCTACTTACACTTGCCTTCCTCATTTTTTCTCCTACAAGTACCTCAAGTGTGATCAGTGTGCTACAAAGTCAGCCATTTGTCTTCTCATTCAAATGACCTAGTCATGTGATCTACTAAAAGCTCTTCTGTGGTAATTGATTTATCACTCTTATCATTTAATTCAATGCACAGAGCTGAAATTTTGGTTTAATAGCTAAGTGCACTCAAGAGGATTTTCCACATTAATGTAGGTCTGTGGCAATTTCTTAGAGCCCTGAACTTACAAAATTGACAAAATGTAAGTGTAGTCATTATATGGTATGAGTCTTCTGATGGAAATGTTCTAAGGAAGGGTAATTAGGTCAGCTTTATTATACTTTATAAACATCTATCAAAGAAAATAAAAACATACAATGAAACAAGAAATTACCTAGTTCTTAAGCAGTATAAACACTTTGAACTTAGGAATATTGAAGAAGATAAGTGCCAAATAATGCCATGAGGTTCCAAATGAAGAGGAGACAAAAATGCAGTATCTCAGCTTCACATTTTAGAAAACAGAATATCCCTTCTATCTCCCTATTCCTTGAATAATATATTTTAATATTTGAAAATTAACTCATCTAATTCAGCCTTTAAGAAATATTGTTGCATGATTTGGGCCAGAAAAGGGATTTGGGGGGGGAAACGATATTATTTGGCTCAAAAGGCAAGATAAAAATATGAAAATTTAAATTATTTTATTCTCCTGGTTCTGTTTTAGTATATGCCATTCATGAGACCATTATCTTCATAATAAATACTGGCATCACAGAAATATAAGCACTTAGCGATCCTGTAATAAAGACAAAAAAATACAACTTTGAAGATCTATCATAGTATTTCACACAGGATGGTTAAAGAATAAACTAGTTCATTTTCATTATAGTTATGGAAATTATTCTTTTGGTGTGGATTTCCAATTTTTAAAAATTTTATTTTATGGTAAAGATGATGTACAGCAGGGTTACAGTTACATAAGTACGATAGTGAGTACATATATTTTTCAGTGTTACACCCTCCCTCGTTTTCTCCCACATTTCCTTTCCCCAAACCCCCTCTTCCCCAAGTTGTAAAGATCATTTTCAATAGAGTGTCTAATGATTATCACTGTTGCATTGGTTCACTCTTTGTCTCTTTCTGTGATTCCCCTTCTCTTCCCCAAATCAGATAAACTTATATACAAGACAAAAGATATTGAAATCAGAAATAATGACCACAGGGAATAAACTAGAGGAGTGGAAAAAAAAAGAAAGACAAAACAGTATATTGCAAACAGTACACTAAAAAAATAACGAAAAAACCCATTTGTTTCCATTTTGTGGAGATCATTTAGATGAGCATGGTTTTATGTGGTCATATGTACATAGCTATTTGGTTATTGTGAACCTCTGCTAGGACTTTCCTAGGCATTTACTAATGATTACAAATGAGAAACCATGTTTCTACGGTTTCTATGTTTCTTTGGGTCTGGATTACTTCACTTAATACAATTTTTTCCAAGTCTTTCCATTTCTTTATGATTGAGGTGGTATCATTCTTTCGGATAGAAGCATAGAAATCCACTGTGTATATTTACCACATTTTCTTGATCACTTCATCTACTTGAGGGGCAGCTGGGTTGATTCCATGTCTTGGCTATGGTAACTAAATTATTCTTTTGGGGGGTTGTCCGGTCATGGGGCCTGAACTCTGAGCCTGGGCACTGTCCCTCAGCTCTTCAGCTCAAGGCTAGCACTCTACCACTTGAGCCACAGTGCCACTTCTGGCTTTTTTTCTTTTTGCTTATATGGTGCTGAGGAATCAAACCCAGGGTCTCATGCATGCAAAGCAAGCTCTCTACCCACTGAGCCACCTTCCCAGCTCCAACTAAATTATTCTTTAAAAGGAAATGGTCACTGATGAGTTTAGGACACCATAAAGCAAACTGTGGCACTTTGGGCATGCAGAATACTTCAATGATTTAAATATTTTCTTAGTTTTAAGGATGGAGAACCTCCAGCCTATGAACTATATAAAGCCTGTTAAGTCACTTGGTACATGACAGGACAATTGTATATGCTTTTCACATGTTTCTTGTTGGCTGCCCAAGACCACATTCCTGTGTTGATAATTTTTTATTTGGTAAATAATGTTATAAATATCCAAATGGCCCTTGGCAGAGCACAAGGTTCTCCACCCTCATAAAGTCTCCCTGACCTTCTCACACTTCTGTCATGAGTCAAGAAATATGAGTTGGGTCATCTTATTCCTGCAGTCCAGAGGTGTTTTCTCCATGTCCAAATGAAAGACTGTCTTCATCTCTGAAGACACAGAGACATAGAAAAGTAACTGAACAAATAGAATTGCCAGTTTCTTTTCTATTTACTCCCATTAGATCATACTACTTCTCTTGTGATCACATAAAATTCCACAAAACATCACTTATCCTATCTATTCAATGTCTTCCTTTCTGAAGACTCTGTCATGCAAATCATGTATGTGTTTGTTCCTCTTTTTCTTCCTTTTTTGAAATATTTTTCCTTTACATAATAAAAATATCTTCAAAATGTTTCTTCAACTCAAAATTAGAAGACAAAGAAGTTTGCTTCATATTAATAAAAGGAACATTCAATCAAGAGAACTAACCATTATTAACATATATGCACCAAATATTGTTGCACTCAGAAACATTATAAACAATACTGGGCTTAAAATTATAGATAAGCCCTAATACAATGATAAATGGAGACTTCAATATACCACTCTACCTAAGAGATAATGTACTCTGGGGGTAGGATGTGGGGGATCAACTAAGAAATCTCAGAATTAAATGCCACAACAGACCAACTGGACTTAAAAGACATTTATAAGCAAGACACTAGTGACTTATATCTGTAATTGTAGCTATTCAGGAGGCTTAGATCTGATAATTGCAGTTGAAAACAGGCTGGGCAGCAAAGGGGGACTCTTAACTCCAATAAAACACCAAAAAAGCCAGAAGTGGAGCTGTGACTTAAATGATAGAGTACTATTTTTGAGAAAAAAGCTCATGGACACCTCTCATCCTCCCCTCTCCCCCAATGGCATGTATGGAGGACTTCATCAAGCAGTTTCATACTATATAGCCAAATTGACAACTTCCTAAAATCTAATAAAAATGACAGAAATAAGGGGGGAAAGAGCAAATTAACAAATAATTTGAAAAGCTAACTTCAAATATATTGGAAAATGTTGAAAAAATTCTAGGTAAGGTTGACCTGCTAAACCAGTCATACATAATGCACCTAAACACACACACACACACACACACACACACACACACACACACACACACACACACAATTCTCCTGAACACATCTATAAGAAACAATGACATTGAAAGCATAATAGAGTTTCCCAACAAAGAACTCAGGGCACAAGAGACTCACTCCAAATTCTACCAGACCCGTAAAGAGGAACTCACCGGATCTTTTCCATGAAATAGAAAGGGAAGGACTACCAAATTCATTCTTTGGAACCACTATTTACTTTGGACAATGTCTTAAAATGTTTAAATCACATTTAAAATCACTCTGAGAGGCAATTTTCAAATTCACTAAAATTAAAATATATATACTTGCAAAGCCAACAAAACACTTTTCATTATATTTTTATTATCTTTAGTTGTGCAGAGGAGTTACCATTCAACAAACTGGTTTACAGGTATAATGCATGTTGAACAATGTCATCCCTACCATCATTCTCTCCCAAGCCCTCCCCTCAATTTTCCTAGCTTCAGAGGACAAGCACTGAATATGATGACTGCATTCTCCACCTCCCTCCAGGGATTCAAACGACGCTTGAATACCTTCTGATGTCACAACCATAGACTTTAAATTTACTTATAAAAAATAAGACTAAAATTGTGGTACCCTATCAGTAAACAAAGAGCTGAATGGCTAAGACATGAATTTAAGAGAGTGTTTAATACATCCTTCAATTTTGAACATCATGCACATCCCTGGTTGAGTATTCCTCAGAGAGTAGTCACAGCAGTCTGAAAAATCTACTTCACATTTCACCTCTTCTCTTTATCTCCAGACTTTCCTTATTTATATAGTTTGAATGGTGAATATCTGCCCAATATCCCTATGTAAAGTATTTGGTACAAACAGTAACAGTGTTGTTATTGGAAGATGTCAGAATCTTTACAAGATGGAGCTTAAGCTGAGTTCTGGTGGTTCACACCTGATGACTCACACCTGTAATACTAGCTATACAAGAGGCTATGATCTAGAGAATCATAGCTCAGAGCTAGCCCAAGAAGAATTCTCCATGAGATTCTATATCCAAATTAACTGGCAAAATTTCAGATAGTGATTTTATACAGTATTTATAGGGTTGAGTATAAATGAGATCATTTGTGAGTGAGTAGAGGTAAGAGAGAATAAACAAAAAAAAACAGAACAGCAAGCCACACTTCAGGAACTCAAATTATTAGGAAGACTTAGCTAAGACAAAGCTAATGGGTCAGCAACAGAACTGAGAGTAGGATCTTCTTCAAAGTTCAAGCCAAAACGCCAAACACCAGAACCAAAAACATGTCAAGAAGGTGTGGATAAAAAAGCTGCATTTGTTAAGTGGTGTAAGAGAAGGAACACAGATTGATTTTTAAAAAATAATGTCATTAGAGAAATCAAAAAACCTAACTGAAATTCAGAGAAAGTGAAGAAAATTGGTGGATACTTGTTTTAGGCAGACAAGTGAACTGGAGCTAGAAAAAATTTGGACAAATGGGCTAGGGGACAATTTTTGGTTTTAGCTGTTTAGCAGCAAGATATGTTAAAAACATATTTCTGCACTGGAGGAAAAGACACACACACACACACACACACAACACAATATTACAATATTGTTGGGGTAGCAAAAAGACATTTAATGTAGCACCCAAGTGATAACAATGGGAAGTTGAACTAGAAGTGAAAAGATAGTTTGTCTCTTTAGGCTGCTATAATTTCTCATCTGAATAAGCAAAGATATGAGCTGACAATTACCAAGCTTGAAAGACTGACATAGAAAAAATATAAAACAGACAACTGAAAAGTTTAAGAGTAAAGATGCGCAAATGGTTAAGGATACTTAGAGATAACTTAAGATTTGTTGCCATTAATGTAATGAGACCACAGAGTGCATGATATGTGTGTGTATGTGTGTATGTGTGTGCTTGTGTGTGTGTTACCACCTAAGTGCACAGATGGAGAATATTTTCTATTCATTCAATATTTTGACTACTACTCCTGAATATAGACAAACTATAGGTAAAGAGCTTTTGAACTTGGCTTTGGTTTACAAGGTAAGTGTGATGAGGGAGAAAGACAAAGATATTTTAGCATAAATTAAAGCACATGAATGTAATAATTAGATGTAGAAATGGACTACATAATAGAGGCCACAAAGACAAAAGAGTAGGTAAAGAAATAATAGTTTTAAATGTGGGCAAACAGGTGTCAGTTAATTCTTAATACGGGATTGTAGTAGCTTATCTGTAACTATGGCCACAAAAAGGTGTTTCCATGCAAACATGTATGCATATTCATTCACAACATGACCCTTGAAGAGTGGAATCTATTTTCTTATCTCTTGGATCTCCATTGTCCGGTGGCTGTCATCAGTCAGCTTCTAATCAAAATCCAACAGAACTGGTGGATGCTTAACTGTGGCAGATTACAACCTCATGCCATTTACCCTGTCTACATCATACTTAGATTTCTAAGAAGAACATCTGTCTTAGGACCACTCCTGATATCAATTTCTGTTATTAGACAGTCAGCATCCAGAAACAATATTAGGATTTTTTTGAGAATGTATATTCAGTATGATTGTTAAGCCATTAACTAAGAGGGTTAAAAAAAAGATCTCTATAATATCAAAGTTGAGTCCTGCTTACTCTGGGAATCACACACCAGGAAGCTGAGGATGCAAGAGCTGAGAAAAAAATCTTCAAACCAGAGTCAGCTGCTGGTATAGGAGAAAATTGTTTCTACTAGGGTAAAAGAAACATAGCTACAGTGAGTCAGGAATCATACCCAGTTGATAAACATGCAGGGTGCAACATTTTCTTTAAAGTAAACAAGTAGCAAACCTTTTCTGTGTAGATTTGTCTTTTGAGTGAAAACCAAAAAAAATTAAGACAGAAAATGTTTTATAGGCAAGCATCTGTGTCTGTCTGTCTCTCTCTGTTTCTGTCTTTCTGTCTGGCTCTCTCTCTCTCTTTCACACACACAGAGTTTCTTTCTGAGTAGCAAAGATTCTAACAAAATGTTTTGACTCAATGATGTAGTACTTTTTGCATGGTCTATGTGCATACATGAGAAGTGACTATGAGAGTTACTCTCTCTGCAAAAAATTAACACTGCTATTTTCTCTGCTCTTAGTGACCAGTGTTTTTTTATTTAGAATAGTTTATGAAACCTTTTTCAATTACCTACCCTTATCCTGGCATGGTCCTAGGCAAATATTCACTCTCTCCTGCTCTTCTGGTTTAATCAGATCTAAAGCTGCTTCAACCCCATTTCCTGTGGTAGTGACAAACTGGCTCTGCTCTGTTTCCCAGATGTGCTGGCTTTCCATGACAGTGTGTGCTCCAGTGAAGGCCTGTTCCTCTGTTACTCCCCTACTAGCTAAGGTCCTCATGCAGTTTCAGGATCTAAGAAGGTTTCCCAATTGTCCATCCTTAGCTATCCTCTAACCCAAACATAATTGAGAGATAACTAACGTAGTTTCTTTGGAAACATAAATACAATTATTTATAACTTTCCTTTGGTTAAAGTTACTTTCACAAGTGATTGCCCTTCAGAAACCAGGAGCTTCTGAGGCCTTGTCTTAAACTTTGTATTTCCCACCACACTACAGCCCTTAGTATTGCACACAACTTGTCTCAAGTTCTTTGGCTTAAGTTGATTGAATTTACAGTTTCAAACACTTGCATAGTTTGGAAACTCAAAAATGTCTACAAGCCTTATATCTACATTTACTACTAAGTATCTCTATTCGATTTTATCTATTTCTTCACTTGACAATGTCTACAATTGGCCAGAAGCCCGAGAACTGAGAGATCTTCCTTATCAACATACGGCTGAATCTGAATGATGATGCCGGACTTGAGTGTGCTCATTTAAGTCTAATGAGGTCCACAGAGGTGACTGTATGACTCATAACATGAAGTCATTTTTCCAATTAGCATTCTGACAAATGCATTAGAAGGAGAGCCCTTTCAATAGCTTTCCACAGCTGCTGAAGGGATCAGGTGTCAGAAGATTTTCAGCTTTGTTCTGCTGTTCTGGTCAAACAACTTATTTTTAACTAGACTCTGCCTCTTGATGCAGCTGGTGGTGATCATATGTCATTTAAGCCAGAGCCCAGTTTTAAAAAATGATCCTTGTTACATTATTGCAACTGAAAATGTTTTAAGAGCAATCAGTGGTAACTTTTTGATAACATCATTAGTGATATTTTTAAAAGTGGGATAAGTTCCATGGTGTACATCTTTTAGAGTATGGTCTTTAAAGACCTCTCTGCTTCTGGGGTTTTACACTTGGTACAAAATGCATACTTGCAAGCATAAGGGAAAGAATTGGAGACACGTTATTCTAAAATAGCACCTAATTCCATTTTGGTTTTTCATTCCCTTCAGATCCAAAATCAGTACAGAGATTCTCTTTTGGATGGAAAGCCAATCAAACAGCACTGATTTACAAAGGTCTTACTTTACCAGAAGCAGCAGGTACTCAGAGGTGTGAGGGAGGGTATGTCTGATGATGGTTTCCATCTTTCAGTACCTTGAAGAAACCAAGATACAGATGATATACAGAATGAAACGAGAGTGATATACATCTTTCTTTAAATAGAAAGTTTCTTACATATAAATTTTCTAAAGAAGTTAAAATATTCTAGCATTATCTTTTCAAAAATTCAAGTTTCTGTATTTGTGAAGAAACAATTAAAATGTATTTTTTTTAGTTTGAATAAGTATAATGACTTCTTTCCTAACCTTAGGCAAGTGTAATGACTTCTTGCCTAAGGAGTTAGGAGTTTTCCTTGTGATTTTAGAGATTGAAAATTAAACTTCACCAAATAACAGAGATATATTGTAAAGAATTTATTTTGTGCCTGACAATGAATATACCATAAGTGCAAACTACTTTTATTTTGTCCTTTTTTTTACCATTAAATAAAGGTTTGAATTAATGAAGGTACAAATTCTAAATAAATTTTAAAAAACTAGAAAACTGCAGTTCAGCACCTTTATTCTTTCTTTCCCCTTAGCTGTTCAAAATTAAGTTTATATATTTTTATGAATACCTCATTATTTTTAATGTTTTTATTGTGAAAATACTGTGCAGAGGGGTTACAGTTACATGAGCAATGTAATGAGTACATTTCTTATCAAGCATTGTTGCCTCCTCCTTTGTTTTCCCCCTACCTTCCCTCCTACCTCCACAACTATACTTCCACCCCCCAAATTGTGAAGTTCGTTTTTCAGCATAGTGTCTTGTACATTTTGTTGTTACAATGGGTCGACCTGTATCTCTATTTAAACATTTTGTTTTTTCCCTTCCCCTCCCCAAACTCTACCGACATCAAATGCAGTGAAAAAAGGGGTTATACTGTGGGGGAGAGACATACAAAGCAACAAAAAAAATCACATGGTACATTATAAATACATTAGAAACAATAGTAAGAAAGAAAAAAAACACTTGTGTCCCTATCTTGGGGTTCATTTTGCTTAATTTCATCTTATCTGGTCATATGTACATAGCTTTTAACTTTTTCTACTTGTTCCAGACATATACTAGTTATTGCAAATAAGGGAAACAAAGCATGGGGCCTGTGTTTCTTTGGGCCTGGCTTACTTCACTTAATATAATTTTTTCCAGGTCTTTCCATTTCCTAACAAAGGGGGCAATGTCATTCTTTCTGATGGAGACATAGAATTCCATTGTGTATATATACCACATTTTCTTGATCCATTCATCTACTGAGGGGCATTTGGGTTGGATTCATATATTAGCTATGGTAGATAATGCTGTGATAAACATAGTTGTGCTGGTAGCTTTAGTGTGGTCTTGTTTGTGATCAGCCAGCTTTATGCTTAATGGTGAAGACCTAAAGCCATTTCCTCTAAACACAGGAATGAGACAAGGATGTCCACTCTCTCCACTTCTCTTCAATTTAGTATTAGAATACCTAGCTACAGCAATAAGACAAGATGCAAACATAAAGAGGATCCAAATAGGGAAAGATGAAGTAAAACTCTCCCTCTTTGCAGATGACATTATCTTGTATTTAAAGAATCCCATGGACTCCACTCCCAAATTACTCAAGCTGACTCAAAACTTTGGCAAAGTAGCAGGGTATAAAATTAACCCTTAAAAATCAATGGCTTTTTATTATGATATTCCAGTAGTTGTACAAAGGTGGTGCCATTTAACAAAGTCGGTTTTATGAATAAAATGTATCCTGATCAATGTCACCCCTTTCAACATAACTTTATTGATATTTATATGTCCTACTTTGCATAAATACATAAAGAAACAATTATAATTATTTTACCCATGAACAAAAGAGAGTAACAGCTAATAAATGTTATTATCTTATTTAAATTGAATTGATACTTTCAGAAATGAGGAGTTTCACAAATTTGTCCTGATGTAGACACTTTGTTTTGTTGAGTCATTAACTATAACTTTGAAGAATTTTAAATCAATTTTAAATCTGCCTATTATATAGCATTCAATAGAATTACAAGTAAAATTTAATCCATTCTCAATGAATTATAACTGTCCCCTAAAATACCAGCCTATTGCTTTTTAAGTACAAAGCATTGTAAAATAATAAATGGTTTAATTAAGCTAAAAATGTTCAATATAAAAATAAGGCTATTTTGGTAATATCAACTCTATGGCATTTTAATGCTATGTTTACACTCTCAGAATGATAAGACTTTTCCAAATTATATTAATATGACTGCTATTCATTATGACAAAGTATATAGAAATTATAAAGCTGGTGTTATACTTGACACTATAATGCATCTATATATTTTGATATAATATTTACACATTGACATATATATAATAGAATAATGACTTGGCAGGTAAAGAATGAAAGGAATATCAAACTCATTCTCTATGCAGAAAAATTAAAAAACACGGCTTTGTTAAACTTTGTGAAATCTAGTGAAGGTTTGGAAGAGACTTAATATTTCAGTTTTAGGGCTGAGGGTGTATAACAGTGTTAAGAGTGCTTGCTTAGAATGTGCCAGGCTCAGTGTTCCATCCCTAGATCTACAAGGAAAAAATATGTTTTAAAAAGTTATGCCTTGCTTTCACTGTATTTGATGTTGATATAATTTGTGGAGGGGAAAGGAAAAAACAAACTGTTTAAATAGGGTTACAGGTGGACCCATTACAACAATGAGATGTACAAGACATTATGTCAAAAAAAGAATTTTACAACTTTGGCCGGGTGGAGGGTGAGGGGGTGGTAGGGGGTGGTGGGGAGGGTGGGGGTGGAGCAGTGGAGAGGGGAAGGGATGGTATGGGGAAACATAGGAGGCAACAATGCTTGATAAGAAATGTATTCACTATCTTGTAATTGTAACCTCTCTGTGGTATTTTCACAATAAAAAAATAAAGTTATGCTATTTAAAAAAGGAATTAATTATGCTCCTTAGGATTCCAAGTGAAAGAAAAAGAAATGTTGCCTAAAAGTTTGAAGCAGATTGATTTTTGTTTAGTATCAGGAAATGTGCTAGCAAGGTGCTGGTATCTGTGCCTATAATTCAGCTACTAAGGAGGCTGAGATCTGAGGACTGAACTTCAGTTCCCAAGTAGACAAGTCTATAAGATTCTTACCTCAAATAAACTAGCAAAAAGCCCAAAGAGAGAGCATGGCATAATGGTAGAGTGCTAAACACCAGGAAAAAAAGCTGAGAGGAAGTGTGATTATTAATTTGTTATTATTATTTATTAATTTTTTAAAAAAGAAAAGAAAAAATTCTTTATCCTCAGGGATCTTTAAAGTAGGGTCCATCTTCAATACCTAGCAGAGTAGCAGAGTGGATTTGCCCCACCCCCGTCGCCCAATCATGTGGGCTCCTCCAGAGCTCAGTAGTGATCCTTACATGCATGGTTAGTTTCCTGGATACTAAAACCTGAGCTGGGTAAACTGTATTGATGTTCAGGTAACACATAGTTGCCAGATAATTTTTACAAATTACTGTCCACTAAGGCAGACAATGCATGTTTGAAATAATCTATGTGAAACATTTAAAATTTAAAGACTCACAATTGTTAATACCCTCAAACAAACCAAAAAGAGACTAAATTTATTTTCATGAACCAGAATTATAAATTGAGCATAGCAAAGTTGTCAATTACACTAGGTAACGTTTTATTTATTTCTCCTAACGGAATATATGTACACAAAGAGTAAACATTTTCCCTCAGAACAGCATAGTAATTTATTCATCTTTGTGTTTTAATGTGTCTTTAATGTAAGTCTGAAGCCTAAAACAATAAAGGTGTTTTAGTTAGCTACATTTAATTCCTTTAATAATTCATATAGGAAAAGAACTCCATATAACAGCAAGAAATCAAGAAGAAAACATGTAATAGGATAGTTGATCAGGGAAGCCAACGTCCCTGCTCAGGAAGGTACTAAGTGAGTGCAAAGGAAGGTTAGGTACTTTGCTTTGCTCTGCGTGTGGTGTAGACATTTCCTTGCCATCACCTCAGTCCTGTCCACAGCAGTACATTAGGCCAGGCAGTAAGACTAGAATTATTGAGTGGTTTTGTGTTTGGGATTCTGGTTGTTTCACTAAATGCTTTTTAATGAGCACCATAATGCACTTTTTAATCTATAATTGCTCTAGTTCTCCTTTTGGCCCCCTAAAGACTAATATTTAGGTTTTAAAAAAGCATGACTCTTTCAACAGCCACATTTTATTCTTTAATTTCTTATTTAGTTTTTTTTATCTTTTTAAAATAATCACCCTGAATTACTGTTAAAGCGAGGTTTCTTATACTCAACATTCTTATGAAATGAAGACTTATAAGAGGAAGCAATAATACACATATACACTAGTCCATTAATGCAGGTACAAATCTTGAAATGAGTTTTACTTATGTCAGGAATACAATGCAAATGCAAATATTCCCCAGTGTAAAATAAGAGCAAACGAAAGGAAATGAACATAAACTACTGATTCAACTGTTTGCAATCAATGCTAGTAAGCATGTAGAAATGGAAGGTTTAGAAATTTTCAAAAAGGTTCCACAATACTAATCCACTGTCTCAAGTTATTTAATCTATTTTTTATAGATGTCTGTGTGGATGGATCTTTATTTATATCCAATACTTAATCTGCCTTACATATTTTATTACTTATTGAATAGTGAAAAAAGTTAACAGTTGCAACTTTTCAAGTTTCTGATTTCTATTTAATTTTGTCTTCTTCTTGCATTTCTCTCAATTAAGATATTAAAAATATTATTAAATAGTATTATTAAAAATTAAAAATATGATTACAAATAAGAACTAGCTTCTGAAAATAGAATACCATGTTTTTGACAAAATTGTTAATAGAATATGTATTTTTTAAAAATCCTCTCACCTACACTACATTTCTTGCAATTACAGCTGTAATAAGAAAGATCATATATTTTGGTTTGTATAATTACTATTGATTTGCTTTCACTTCTTAAATATATTTTCAAAGTTACACAGTGCCCTGGTGCTAATACTTCATCAAACTTATGGTCATTTTTGCAAAGTGATTTTGATCTTAGTCAGGACTGTTCATGCAAAGTGGATTAATAATCAATAAATGAAAATCCTATATCAATTGTTTTGATATCTCTACAAGTTTAACTATTTGTCCTAATAGCATATGCTAAAAAACATATTTTGAAGCTCATGTTTAATTTTCTGAAACTGAATATTAGGAAAGTAAGAGAGACGTGGTTAGATTATGAGGTGTGTGACTTTATATGGAGTTGTGAATATTGGTTGTATTGTGATTCAGAATCTCTTACTCACACCCGGAAACACAACAAATCAAAGAAAGGTTGGACAAATGGGATTGCATAAAGTTGCAGAGCTTCTGCAGGGCAAATGACATAGCTAGCAAGATCAATA